>NC_089254.1:87845864-88022659 GCF_963930625.1 Muntiacus reevesi | reverse complement strand
AAAGCCATTTGGATTTATCAAGTTAATTTTATTTAACATTGCTAGGCCCATGAGAAGTGATGTTAACTTTTTTGTATTCTTAGAAGTGAATAGAACATGAAAACTTTAAATCTTTGTATTTATCTTAGAATTCATTTGATATCAGACTAGCTTAAATAACAAAATTGAGGGAGATGTTTAGGTTTTCACAGTCACGTTATGTGGGCGTGTGCGCACATACACACACACACACACACACACACACTCTTGTTAGTTTGTAGGTGATAAAGTACTGTCCTGGGTCAGAGGTCTACATAGTTGTCTTTGTAAAAATCCTTTCTGGACTGATTAGCTTTTAAAAAGTGTCATGAATGAAATGGTAAAACTAGAGCATCTGGCCTTTCCACCTTAGATAGGGAAATACATTACAAAGTAAAAGTGGACAACACTTCAGTGAATACATACTCACATGTGTCCTCTGCCTGGCATAGAAGTGCTCTTGAAGGGGAAGGAGGCTTTTGCATAAGATTTCAAGATAAGAAATGAAAAGAGAAGGGATATGGCACTCTATTACTGAGTGAGTTAAAGGGCTGACTGTCAGTAGCTTTGGGTTTTTGACAAAGTATATTTTATAAGTCCATGAAGTTCTATGGTATTGCCAAGTAAAAGGAAGTATTGATATAGTCTGAGGGAAATCTACAGTCTGTTCTTTCTGACTTCTTTTTGTTATGTTTTAACTTGGTTTTTCATTTTTAAAGGTTGAATTTTAAATCCCAGCAATTTGTAGTTAAACCAGAAGAATTTACATGATACATAGTTGTGGGGTTGAGAAGAAGAGTGATATTGCCGTCTAAGTTGTCATATTGTTTGGAAGAAATTTACTTTCTTTGCTTTCCAGTTAATATTGTTGGTAACTCTATTTCTGTTCATCTGTCTATTCATTTATTTAATCTCTCTCTTTACTCAGCTGGCTTTAGCAATAGCAGACCTTGCCCTACAGATGCCTTCCTGGAAGGGATGTGTACAGACATTGGTGGAAAAGTAAGTAGCTTGTTTTGACTATATGCTGGTGTTTGGAATTACCATTAACCTACACAGAGAAATTTGTTAGCAAAAGCTGGACATTTGGATTATTTCCCCCAACTTTCCAGTATTCTTGCCGGGATAATCTCCTGGACAAAGGAACTGGTGGGCTATAGTCTGTGGGGTCGCAAAAAGTCAGACATGACTGAAGCGACTGAGCATGCCCAAACTTTTGGCGTAGATTTATTTGTTATTGACCTTTGTTAGAGTATGAGAAAATCAGTTAAAACTTAAATACTACAGAAGCATGTCGTGTGGGACGTTAAAGACTCATAGTTTACACACACACACACACATACACCCCAGACTCAAATTAGTTTACACACACACACACACCCACACTCTTCTTGAATTAAGTACAACAAAACCTTTCATTGTCTTGTGGATCACTCCCACTAACTGTCATATCAATGGTTTTTATAAAAATATAGTCAGAATGTTTATTCTTACTAATTGGGATTCATTTCATGTCTATAAAAAGGACAGTATTATTTTTAGATATATGGAGCTTGCTGCTTTGAATAAAGCATTTCCTCATGATCTTGGCAAGATAATCTTGATATTTGCTTGCATTTTGGCATTTGGTTAGGAAATTATTTTTAAACAAAGTGGATGTCCTTTTTACTACCAACTATAGTGTGTCATTAAAACCTTTATGTAGATAGTTTATTTTTTGTTTTAAGAAACTTTTTATTGATATTATGCATGCTCCTTGAAAAAATTCTAGCAGTATGGAAGCTTTCAAAGTAAAAAGCAAACACTTTCGTATCTTCCTATTCCTATATTTTATAAGTAACCACTATTAGTGACTGACTGTATAGCCCTCTAGACTTCCCTTTAAGCATTTTAAAATAAAGAGGTGCATATATGTATTAATATGTATAAACATGTATTTTCTTCAGTTATATGTAATAATATGTTTCATATACTTTTTTCACTTAATTGTGGACATCTTATGTTATGACTTAGATACTCATTATAATGTCTATATATTCTCCATTGTATGATATCTGTAACCTTTTTTATCCTAATATGAAGGACCTTTATATTTTCCCAGTATTTTTCTATTATTAAAAAAAATACTTGTGCATATACATCTCTGTGTGTATGTGAGATTTTTCTGAAAGATAAATTTCTGAAAGTGGAATTGCTGGGTCATAGATTTTTATGCAAGTTGAAAGTTTGATTTCTAGATGTCTTTCCAAAAGAGTGTATCGGATTTTTCTCCCCTTTAACTATAGTGAGAATTCTACTTTGTTGTCATGGGTTATTCTGATGGCTGTTTTTATCTTATGTGATTGTGTATTTTTGGGCTCTGAATAACTTATAGCTCTCCTCTTTTCTTACCTAGATATAGCAATGATGTAACTTCTCTGCCTTTTCTGCTGGAGATCCTTACAGTGTTACCTGAAGAAGTACATAGTCGTTCCTTACGAATTGGAGCTAATCGGCGTACAGAAATTATAGAAGATTTGGCCTTCTATTCTAGTACAGTAGTATCTCTATTGGTATGTTTGAAATGCTGAGTTGTTGCCTATGTGCAAAAAGCTTAGGTGGTTATTTTGTAATTCAGTAGCACTATTGTAAAATAGCTTTCTTAGCAAAATTTGGCAATGATAACACTATGGTGTTTATATAACACTTTACATTTAAAAAGTACTTGCAGAAACTGTACTTTTTGAGCCTCTAAGTAATGCTGTCAGGGTGGTATTATCTCCATTTTATGAATGAGAAACAGGTTTTAGAATTACACAACTGCTAATACAGAATTTGAACTCAGGTCTTCTGATTACATATCCCTTGTTCTCCTCCTTCCTGCTACCAGCTGTAGGCTCTTGAGTAAGGATTGTCCTCCAGGAACTGCGTATAAATTTACTTAAGGAAAGGATCCCCTCTAAGGGATAAATTGAGAGTTTTTGATAGGGTGGTGGTACAGGAGGGTGGTGGTACAGGACTTTACTTGATCTTTGAATAATATCATAATTATAGAGTATACTGTTCTTTAAAAAAAAAAGGAGTTAAATGTGCTTGCATCCTTTTTGATTAGGTGGAAATTTTAATGTCCTTGACCAGGGTGGGTAAATTTATGGTCCATGGGCTTTTTGTAGGTGAAGTTTTACTGGGACTCAGTCATGGCTGTTCAGTTACATGTTGTCTGTGGCCATAATTTTGGGCTAACACAGCAGAACTGAGTAGTTTTCACAGAGACGATATGGTCTGCAAAGCCTAAAATATTTACTATCTGACCCTTCTGTGGAAAAATTTTGCTGATTCCTGAACTAATAAATGGTATTAAATTGCTTATTTAGCCCATATACCATTTTTAGGTCTTGTGTTCAGGTCAGTTTTCTTGAGTGTGGTTATAGTAGATTAGTTTTCAGGAATGTATTTCAGTACTTCAGCATCATAGAACTTTTCATTTGAAAAACAAAGTTTTGTTTAAAATTGTGTTCATTAGAAGTTCATTGGAAAATTACTTTTTAAAGTTAAATGTGTTTTCAGTTAACCATTTACTTTAAAGAAATCATATAATAGAAAATTAGAAAATATAGATAATCAAGTTACATTCAAACCATCTATCACGCTGTTAATCCTCTAGTATGTATCCTCTGTGAACATGTATACAGATTTTGAAAATCCAAATGAGAATATGCTTTACCCACCCTTCTGGGGCCTTCTTTTCCAGTCCTCCAGCTTCATCTTTCCATTTTGGTAAATTTTTATATCATTTAATAAATACCTAGACCATATTCACATTTCCTGAGTTGGTCCTACCATATTTGTAGCATTTGCTAGAACCATGCCTTGTATCGAGTTGTTATGATCGCAGTCCCTCCTCTTCCTTTTTGCAAAATGACACTGATTTGTTGAGACTGGACTGACTAGTTGTTTTATAAAGTATCTTCTTACTTCCTGGATTGTCTTTGTCTTTGTGTGATTCAGTTTGTTTTTTTTTGTTCTCTTTAATTCTTCTAATTTGAAGTGATATCTAAAGCAGCCCTACTCAGTAGGAATTCCTCAAGAGAATTAAGACTTAAATGTGCTAAGGCATCTATAGTTTCTCCTATATACCATTCATAGGATGATTGAGAAAATAGATGCTCAAATCACTTTCTGCAGGACTTAATTCTTCCCCAGGAACCTGGTAAGAAAGACTGAAAGACTTTGATGGGTTAGTTTTAAACGGTTAAATATTTTTAGCTAGAAAACAACATATGTATTTCATGCTGCAATTTATCAGAAGATATACTTTTTGGTTGACCTTCTGTTAGTGATGCTAGGATTGACTAGATTAGAATGATGACGGTTTGATTCTTCCATTTATAAAGTTTGTTTCTCCCTTTACAATATAATGCAGTTTGTATGAATGTTAAATTCTAAGTTTATAATCCTTGTCTTAATTTCATCATGGTTTTCAAAATAAAGTTTTGCTAATTATTTCTTTCTACATGCATATTAGCATTCTTCTGAGTTCCCACTAGACAGGCAGGATGAATCTTTAATTTTTAATTATCCTGTTTTCTATATAAGGATTTTGTTTTAAAGATGACTTAAATGCTACTTTTCCCCCTTGACTTTCTCTTTATAGTGTATTATGGGCTCATGGGTTTCATTGACTCAGGGTCTTTGCTTAAGTTATTCTTTTGATGTTTTAAATGTTATGACTTTGGCCACTGGAGCACATCTTTATCTCCTCACAGAAAAAGATAACTAGTATTCATCTAGTTACTGCTTTGTCCCAGATCTAGAACTCTTGGTTCCTTTTAGTATCAGTTTGGGTCCAGTCAGGAGAGAGAAACCACCTGTTAATTCATTGGGACTGTTCAGTATAAAGAATGTTTAACTATAATAGGCATCTGTAGTAATGAGGGATTGTCTAGTAAGAGGTAAAGAGAGCTCTGAAGAATATAGAAATAAAACAGATACAAGGAGCCAGTCATTAAGATCAAGGCTAAGATAGAGTTTCTAGGGAAGGAAGAGTTCACCCCTCTCCCAGGGCTGGGATTCAAACCCTGTTGGTAATGGTTTGGTCATGGTAAAGAAGTCACTGTAGTGCTGCATGCCACTGAAAATCTCTCCTCTCAAACTTGCTAGAAATCTGCTTTCTAGGAAGGCCAAGAAAGTTGTTGGGGAAGGCATCTCACTAGAGGCACTCTGCAACAAAATCAGCTGGGTGTGGGAATGTCAGAGGAAGCTACTGGCCACTGTGCTCTGTAGGCACTGGAGAAGCTAAGTGCACTGGATCTGTTGCTAAAGAAGAATGTACATTCCTTAGGAGCCAGGAGTAGTTTGCTGAAAAACTGTTGGTGAGGATGAGAGTTGGTGCTGGAGAAAGTGCTGGCCAATGTACTGCAAGAGCTGGACACCAGAGAAGCTGTGAGTCGGGGGCTGAAGAAGCTGCATGTTCTTTCAAAGGCTGCTTAGTGAGCACACTAGAATCAGGAAGCAAAACCCTTTTCCTTCTGCACTTTCTCTCTAGTGACCTTCTGACAAAAAGTTAGTGCCAGCTGGCACAGAACAAAAATATTTAAAGGGCCCAGATCCATTTTTACAGAGTAGTTCTAAAAGGGTGAATTTGGAGCTGAGAGGCAATAGCTCTACAGCTGGCCGCGGTCTTGCCTTTTAACTTAGCTTCCATAGGTGCTCTTTTACACATATTTAAACACCAGTGCAGTGGTGTAACAAGCAGATAGAAACTACAGTCCTCACTTACATTGATTACAAGGCTGTAATTGGTATATATGGCTTTTTTCTTCCACAACTTATTTCATGTTTTCTCTGCTGCTATAGGTTGAATATTTGTGTGTGCCCCTGCCTCGAAATTCATATGTTGAAAGCGAACCCCCAAGGTGATGGTATTGGAAATGTGGCCTTTCAGAGGGGATTAGGTCATGACAGTGGAACCCTCCTGAATGGGGTTAGTGCCCATATAAGAGACCCCAGACAGCTCCCTCCCCGTTTATGCCAGTAAAAAGACAATTGTTTATGAAACAAGGAGCAGGTCCTCAGCAGAGACTGGTACCTTGATCTTGGACTTCCAGTCTCCAGAACTGTAAGAAAGATTTCTATTGTTTATAAACCACCTATTCGGTATTACTCTGTTAATAGCAGCCTGAATGGACTAAGACACCTGCCCTGACCAGAAACGTAGCTGCTTGGTATTCTTTACTCTGTGAAGTTACCCAAGACTTCATTCCCAAAAAGTCTGAGCCCTCAGTCATCCTGCCTTGTGGATTGTTGTTTCTGTAGTTTTCCATTAACCTTTTGGGCATGGAAGTAACAAAGAGACTCCCTAGAAAATCATCTGGGCTTCAGACCTAGAACTCCTTGCTTTGATTATATAGAGGCAATATAGTATTTCACTGGTAATTGTGATTCGTCACTCTATAATCTGTAAAGTAACTCCTTTTCCTGTTGGTTCAGACATAAGCTCCCATTGTCCAGGTGGTAGTCTTATGTTCCAATTCACTGGAATTATTTTTGAGTTTCTTGGTGGAAGCATCCTTCTTTGGGACCCAGATCTCCAAACTAATAGAGCTCAGAGTTGCCCATTACTGTATTTCCTTTACTCTGACATGAGTTTCTTGATTTGATATGATACCATGATGATTAGATGTGGTATTCTTTGAGTCTATGAATGATAATGCTGACAGAAGCATTACAAGCAGGGAAGACAGTTCTGTATCCAGAATTTGGGTCTATTCCTATGAGGACAGATCTCTGCTTCCTCCATGATAGAAGCCAATATAATCAGTGAACCGGTCCCCATGGGAATTGGTGCCACTGAGGACTCAGTGTTTGTCTCTGCTGTTGACAGACACTCATCAGTAGTGTTTACCTGTTAAGCCTTGGTAAAGTGGAAATCCATGTTAATACATGTTTAGCCTCCATCCCTACTACTCTGGCCACTTTGTTTATGAGCCTGTTGAGCAAGCACTGGGTGGCTAGGGAAAGAGGCTGACATTGTTAGAGTTTGTCATTTTGTCTATCTATCATTGGGAAATTCCATTATAGCGATGCTCTGGTGGGTATTCACATAGGGTAGAAATCTGTGCCCATTTATGTGTCATTCATATGCCTCTTTCTCAGACCTGCTTGTCACCAGTCTTCCAATCTTGTTTCTACCAAATCCCTGGTCATCCATCCAAATGATTGACAAGGGTCCATGAATAAGTGGCGATCCAAATTTCTGGTCATCTCACTGCAGACATGGTGGACAGCTATACATACTGCTTGAAGTTACGGCCTCTAGGAGGGTTTTCCTTCAGCACTGACCTTCACTATGGCCCCGGAGTGGGCCTGTAATGCTGTAGCTGTCTGCCTTCAGGTGGTACCAGCTTATGCTGATCAATCTGTAATCCAGGCTTGATTGTAAGGAACATCCCAGGAGGCCACAGGCATGGACTGAAAGGGATGAATCAATGTAAGAATAAGTGGTGTCAGAGAATCTGAGCCACCTATACCCATGTAACATTTTTGTAACTTCCAAATCTTCCTATACTCAACCTCTTTGTATCGTTTTCATCTGTTGACAAGTCTCTGTTATGCATGCCCAATCTTAAGGCTCGGTAGTTCAGACAATACTTAGTTCATGGTGGGACGCTCAGGCCACATGATCACTTGATATCCTGTGGATAGCCTGCTCAGGTCTTATAGCAAGCCAGAAGCTGATTTTCAAAAGACAAATAGTTACCTGCAGAAGAGTGCATAGATTTGTTCCAAAATTCTAGATATTTGCACTATGATGTTCCTATTGGTACTTCCCAGAGACTCCATACACTCATTAAATGAAGACTCTTAAGGAAGTACACTTGTGTCAATGTTTGGCTCAATCTAGTGCTATAGTCCAGCCTTCCTCAGTCTAACACCTTTCTGCATGTTTCCTAGGTTTCTTAAGACATTATAAGCAGTTTCACAGTTCTCTTGGTATATAAGTTGTTTTCTCCTGTTCCCCTAGAACATTCTGAGATTTGACCTTAGTTTATGAGTGTTATTGGGGATGTCTGTGGAAGGTGTTGAAGAGATTGGGCATCTTCTTTCAAGCCCTCTGTCTCAGATGGGGTTATTACAGGGCTTTCAAGCTGAGGAAGGCTAATCTCAGACACTGGAAGGCAGAGGCTACTTCTATTGGTAAGGGAGACTCAAAGTGACTTGGATTACCAGTTTCATTAGGGTCCAACCAGATGTCCCCATTCCAAACATCAGAAATCCACTGTTAAAAAAAGAAGTCCACTGTTTACCAGTCAATTTCAGAACTTTGACATGAGAAACTTGGTAGGACTGTAAATTCAACTGTTGTTTGTAATTCAGCCAGCCACACAATTAAATTTTGTGTATGAGTTTGATTATAAGAGCTTCATTTAGAGCTGTCATGGAAGTTTGCTAGTTCTCAGACTGTGACTTGAGCTGGGTTAACAGACCCAAGCTTGTAATTTTGTAAGCACTCAAATGACTAAAAAAAATTCAGCAGCTGCTATAGTCCTTATAATCATTATTACTGCCATGATGATCAAGTCCATTTAGCTACTTGGACTTGATTTAGCACTTCATCATAATTGACGACAGGTGATATCATCATGATATCTGAAAAATATTGATATATCCTTGTGGGACTTAATAAGGTCTATAAGTCTCTTGTGTCTTTTGTCATGTTTTAGAACTTAGAGGATGAAATTAGTCCACAGTCACCAAGAAAAATATATATTTGGCTGTGATAGCAGATACTAAAGACTTAGATTTTTTTTCATTTAGTTCCCCCATGTTCTCTTTAATGTTTTTATTCTATCTTTTTATCTTGTCAGTATTACACTTTGTGGTCCATTCGAATGAACTTATTCCTAAACATTGTATTGAACTTTAAAATTTTTTTAAATATTATTTTTCTTGCTCTTGAACTGAGCCTGGACTCTAATATTTTTCTCCCTTTGTTTATTCTCCATTTTGTTAATTCAAGATCAATTATTATTTGTTCTTATTCAGTCACTAAGTCCTGTCTGAGTCTTTGTAAACCCATGGACTAGAGCACACCAGGTTCCTCTGTCCTCCCCTGTTTCCTGGAGTTTGCTCAAATTCATGTCCATTGAGTCAGTGATGCTGTCTAACCTATCTCATCCTCTGCTGCCCCTTTCTCCTTTAGCCGAAACCTTTCCCAGCATCAGGATCTTTTCTAATGAGTCGGCTCTTCACATTAGGTGGCCAAAGTGTTGGAGCTTCAACTTCAATTTTAGTTCTTCCAGTGAATATTCAGGGTTGATTTCCTTTAGGATTGACTAGTTTGATCTTCTTGCAGTCCAAAGGACACTTGAGAGTCTTTTCCAGCACAATTTGAAAGCATCAATTCTTTGACACTCAGCCTTCTTTGCGATCCAACTCTCACATCCATACATGACTACCGGAAAAACCATAGCTTTGACTGTACATGAACCTTTGTTGGCAAAGTGATGTCTCTGCTTTTTTAATACACTGTCTAGGTTTGTCATAGCTTTCTTTCCAAGGAGCAAGCACCTTTTAATTTCCTGGTGGTAGTCACCATCTGCAGTGATTTTGGAGCCCAAGAAAATAAAATCTGTCACTGCTTCCACTCTATCCCCTTAGGTTTGCCATGAAGTGATGGGACCAGAAGCCATGATCTTAGTGTTTTGTTTTGTTTTTTTATTTTTTTTAATTTTTCAGTGGGTTTTGTCATACACTGATGTGAATCAGCCATAGAGTTACACGAATTCCCCATCCCGGTCTCCCATCCCACCTCCCTCTCCACCCGATTCCTCTGGATCTTCCCAGCCCAACAGGCCCGAGCACTTGACTCATGCCTCCCACCTGGGCTGGTGGTCTGTTTCACCACAGATAATATACATGCTGTTCTTTCGAAACATCCCACCCTCCCCTTCTCCCACAGAGCTCAAAAGTCTGTTCTGTACTTCTGCGTCTCTTCTTCTGCCCTGCATATAGGGCCATTGTTACCATCTTTCTAAATTCCGTATATATGTGTTAGTATACTGTAATGTTCTTTATCTTTCTGGCTCACCTCACTCTGTATAATGGGCTCCAGTTTCATCCATCTCATTAGAACTGATTCAAATGAATTCTTTTTAACGGCTGAGTAATATTCCATGGTGTATATGTACCACAGCTTCCTTATCCATTCATCTGCTGATGGGCATCTAGGTTGTTTCCATGTCCTGGCTATTATAAACAGTGCTGCGATGAACAATGGGGTGCACGTGTCTCTTTCAGATCTGGATTCCTCAGTGTGTATGCCCAGAAGTGGTATTGCTGGGTCATATGGTAGTTCTATTTCCAGTTTTTTAAGAAATCTCCACACTGTTTTCCATAGTGGCTGTACTAGTTTGCATTCCCACCAACAGTGTAAGAGGGTTCCCTTTTCTCCACACCCTCTCCAGCATTTATTGCTTGTAGACTTTTGGATAGCAGCCATCCTGACTGGCGTGTAATGGTACCTCATTGTGGTTTTGATTTGCATTTCTCTGATAATGAGTGATGTGGAGCATCTTTTCATGTGTGTGTTAGCCATCTGAATGTCTTCTTTGGAGAAATGTCTGTTTAGTTCTTTGGCCCATTTTTTGATTGGGTCATTTATTTTTCTGGAATTGAGCTTCAGGAGTTGCTTGTATATTTTTGAGATTAATCCTTTGTCTGTTTCCTCATTTGCTATTATTTTCTCCCAATCTGAGGGCTGTCTTTTCACCTTACTTATAGTTTCCTTTGTTGTGCAAAAACTTTTAAGTTTCATTAGGTCCCATTTGTTTATTTTTGCTTTTATTTCCAATATTCTGGGAGGTGGGTCATAGAAGATCTTGCTGTGATTTATGTCAGAGAGTGTTTTGCCTATGTTCTCCTCTAGGAGTTTTATAGTTTCTGGTCTTACATTTAGATCTTTAATCCATTTTGAGTTTATTTTTGTGTATGGTGTTAGAAAGTGTTCTAGTTTCATTCTTTTACAAGTGGCTGACCAGTTTTCCCAGCACCACTTGTTAAAGAGGTTGTCTTTTTTCCATTGTATATCCTTGCCTCCTTTGTCAAAGATAAGGTGTCCATAGGTTCGTGGATTTATCTCTGGGCTTTCTATTCTGTTCCATTGATCTATATTTCTGTCTTTGTGCCAGTACCATACTGTCTTGATGACTGTGGCTTTGTAGTAGAGTCTGAAGTCAGGCAGGTTGATTCCTCCAGTTCCATTCTTCTTTCTCAAGATTACTTTGGCTATTTGAGGTTTTTTGTATTTCCATACAAATTGTGAAATTATTTGTTCTAGTTCTGTGAAAAATACCGTTGGTAGCTTGATAGGGATTGCATTGAATCTATAGATTGCTTTGGGTAGAATAGCCATTTTGACAATATTGATTCTTCCAATCCATGAACACGGTATGTTTCTCCATCTGTTTGTGTCCTCTTTGATTTCTTTCATCAGTGTTTTATAGTTTTCTGTGTATAGGTCTTTTGTTTCTTTAGGTAGATATACTCCTAAGTATTTTATTCTTTTTGTTGCAATGGTGAATGGTATTGTTTCCTTAATTTCCCTTTCTGTTTTTTCATTGTTAGTATATAGGAATGCAAGGGATTTCTGTGTGTTAATTTTATATCCTGCAACTTTACTGTATTCATTGATTAGCTCTAGTAATTTTCTGGAAGAGTCTTTAGGGTTTTCTATGTAGAGGATCATGTCATCTGCAAACAGCGAGAGTTTCACTTCTTCTTTTCCTATCTGGATTCCTTTTACGTCTTTTTCTGCTCTGATTGCTGTGGCCAAAACTTCCAACACTATGTTGAATAGTAGTGGTGAGAGTGGGGATCCTTGTCTTGTTCCTGATTTCAGAGGAAATGCTTTCAATTTTTCACCATTGAGGGTGATGCTTGCTGTGGGTTTGTCATATATAGCTTTTATTATGTTGAGGTATGTTCCTTCTATTCCTGCTTTCTGGAGAGTTTTAATCATAAATGAGTGTTGAATTTTGTCAAAGGCTTTCTCTGCATCTATTGAGATAATCATATGGTTTTTATCTTCCAATTTGTTAATGTGGTGTATTACGTTGATCGATTTGCGGATATTAAAGAATCCTTGCATTCCTGGGATAAAGCCCACTTGGTCATGGTGTATGATTTTTTTAATATGTTGTTGGATTCTGTTTGCTAGAATTTTGTTAAGGATTTTTGCATCTATGTTCATCAGTGATATTGGCCTGTAGTTTTCTTTTTTTGTGGCATCTTTGTCTGGTTTTGGAACTAGGGTGATGGTGGCCTCATAGAATGAGTTTGGAAGTTTACCTTCATCTGCAATTTTCTGGAAGAGTTTGAGTAAGATAGGTGTTAGCTCTTCTCTAAATTTTTGGTAGAATTCAGCTGTGAAGCCATCTGGTCCTGGGCTTTTGTTTGCTGGAAGATTTCTGATTACAGTTTCAATTTCCTTGCTTGTGATGGTTCTGTTAAGATCTTCTATTTCTTCCTGGTTCAGTTTTGGAAAGTTATACTTTTCTAAGAATTTGTCCATTTCATCCAAGTTGTCCATTTTATTGGCATAGAGCTGCTGGTAGTAGTCTCTTATGATCCTTTGGATTTCAGTGTTGTCTGTTGTGATCTCACCCTTTTCATTTCTTATTTTGTTAATTTGGTTCTTCTCTCTTTGTTTCTTAATGAGTCTTGCTAATGGTTTGTCAATTTTGTTTATTTTTTCAAAAAACCAGCTTTTAGCTTTGTTGATTTTGGCTATGGTCTCTTTAGTTTCTTTTGCATTTATTTCTGCCCTAATTTTTAAGATTTCTTTCCTTCTGCTAACCCTGGGGTTCTTCATTTCTTCCTTCTCTAATTGCTTTAGGTGTAGAGTTAGGTTATTTATTTGGCTTTTTTCTTGTTTCTTGATGTAAGCCTGTAATGCTATGAACCTTCCCCTTAGCACTGCTTTTACAGTGTCCCATAGGTTTTGGGTTGTTGTGCTTTCATTTTCATTCGTTTCTATACATATTTTGATTTCTTTTTTGATTTCTTCTATGATTTGTTGGTTATTCAGAAGCATGTTATTTAGCCTCCATATGTTTGAATTTTTAACAATTTTTTTCCTGTAATTGAGATCTAATCTTACTGCACTGTGGTCAGAAAAGATGACTGGAATGATTTCAATTTTTTTGAATTTTCCAAGACCAGATTTATGGCCCAGGATGTGATCTATTCTGGAGAGGGTTCCGTGTGCGCTTGAGAAAAAGGTGAAGTTGATTGTTTGGGGGTGAAATGTCCTATAGATATCAACTAGGTCTAGCTGGTCCATTGTATCATTTAAGGTTTGTGTTTCCTTATTGATTTTCTGTTTAGTTGATCTATCCATAGTTGTGAGTGGGGTATTAAAGTCTCCCACTATTATTGTGTTACTATTAATTTCCTCTTTCATACTTGTTAGCGTTTGCCGTACATATTGCGGTGCTCCTATGTTGGGTGCATATATATTTATAATTGTTATATCTTCTTCTTGGATTGATCCTTTGATCATTATGTAGTGTCCTTCTTTGTCTCTTTTCACCTCCTTTATTTGAAAGTCTATTTTGTCTGATATGAGTATTGCGACTCCTGCTTTCTTTTGGTCTCCGTTTGCATGAAATATTTTTTTCCAGCCCTTCACTTTTAGTCTGTATGTGTCTCTGGTTTTGAGGTGGGTCTCTTGTAGACAGCATAGGGGGTCTTGTTTTTGTATCCATTCAGCCAATCTTTGTCTTTTGGTTGGGGCATTCAACCCATTTACATTTAAGGTAATTATTGATAGGTGTGGACCCGTTGCCATTTACTTTGTTGTTTTGGGTTCACGTTTATTCAACCTTTCTGCATTTCCTGTCTAGAGAAGTTCCTTTAGCATTTGTTGAAGAGCTGGTTTGGTGGTGCTGAATTCTCTCAGCTTTTGCTTGTCTGTAAAGCTTTTGAATTCTCCTTCGTATCTGAATGAGATCTTGTTGGGTACAGTAATCTAGGTTGTAGGTTATTCTCTTTCATTACTTTCAGTATGTCCTGCCATTCCCTTCTGGCCTGGAGGGTTTCTATTGATAGATCAGCTGTTATCCTTATGGGAATCCCTTTGTGTGTTATTTGTTGCTTCTCCCTTGCTGCTTTTAGTATTTGTTCTTTGTGTTTGATCTTTGTTAATTTGATTAATATGTGTCTTGGGGTGTTTCGCCTTGGGTTTATCCTGTTTGGGACTCTCTGGGTTTCTTGGACTTGGGTGGCTATTTCCTTCCCCATTTTGGGGAAGTTTTCAGCTATTATCTCCTCGAGTATTTTATCATGGCCTTTCTTTTTGTCTTCTTCTTCTGGGACTCCTATGATTTGAATATTGGGGCGTTTCACATTGTCCCAGAGGTCCCTGAGGTTGTCCTCATTTCTTTTGATTCTTTTTTCTTTTTTCCTCTCTGCTTCATTTATTTCCACCATTCTATCTTCTACCTCACTTATCCTATCTTCTGTCTCCGTTATTCTACTCTTGGTTCCCTCCAGAGTGTTTTTGATCTCATTCATTGCATTATTCATTTTTAATTGACTCTTTTTTATTTCTTCTAGGTCTTTATTAAACATTTCTTGCATCTTTTCAATCTTTGTCTCCAGGCTATTTATCTGTAACTCCATTTTGTTTTCAAGATTTTGGATCATTTTTATTATCATTATTCTAAATTCTTTTTCAGGTAGATTCCCTATCTCCTCCTCTTTTGTTTGACTTGGTGGACTTTTTTCATGTTCCTTTACCTGTTGGGTATTTCTTTGCCTTTTCATCTTGTTTAGATTGCTGTGTCTGGAGTGGGCTTTCTGTATTCTGGAGGTCTGTGGTTCCTTTTTATTGTGGAGGTTTTACCCAGTGGGTGGGGTTAGATGATTGGCTTGTCAAGGTTTCCTGATTAGCGAAGCTTGCGTCAGTGTTCTGGTGCGTGAATCTTGATTTCTTCTCTTTGGAGAGCAATGGAGTGCCCAGTAATGAGTTTTGAGATGGGTTTATGTGTTAGGTGTGACCTTGGGCAGTCTGTATGTTGACGTTCAGGGCTATGTTCCTGTGTTGCTGGAGAATTTGCGTGGTATGTCTTGCTCTAAAATTTATTGGCTCTTGGGTGGTGGTTGGTTTCAGTGTAGGTTTGGAGGCTTTTGGACGGTCACTTATTACTTAAAGATCCATGTAGTCAGGAGTTTTCTGGTGTTCTCAGGTTTTGGGCTTAAGTCTCCTGCCTCTGGATTTCAGTTTTATTCTTCCTGTAGTCTCAGGACTTCTCCAACCATACAGCACTGATAATAAAACTTCTAGGTTAATGGTGAAAAGCTTCTCCTCCGTTAGGGACACCCAGAGAGGTTCACAGAGTTACATGAGGAAGGGGAGAGGGAGGAGGGAGATAGAGATGAGCAGGAGGAGAAAAAGGGGGACTCAAGAGGAGAGAGACAGATCTACGAAGTTGTCTGATCCCAGAGTGTTCTCCGTAGCCCAGACACCCACAAAGATTCACAGAATTGGATTGGGAAGAGAAGGGGAAAGGAGGAAATAGAGGTGTTCTGAGGTAGAAAACAGAGAGTCAAGATTGGGAGAGAATAATCAACACACTCCTGAATAAAAATGGGAGCTGAATATTGGATTCTTAAATGTTCACAATTTATATCATATACTGAAAAACAAAAATTAAAAATCTAGAGTAGAGGTTAGACTCTTAAAAATACTATATTAAAAACAAAAACCAAAACATAAAAAAAAAAAATTTTTAGAAATATATATGAAGTTTGGTTTAAAAATAGGGCTTCTCTTCTTCTTTTTTTTTTTTCCCCCTGTAAGGTTATAGTGTATTGAAAATGAAAATTAAGGAGTAGTAAGAGGAGTACTAGATGACTTTAAAAGAAATGAGAAAAAGAAAAATAGAAAATAGAAGAGAAGAAGAAAAAAGAAAAGGAAAAAAAAGAAGAAAAAGAAGAAAAAAAAATTGTTTTACCTAATTAAAAAAATCGTAAAAATCTTATGAAAATGAAAGTTAAGGAGTAATGGGGGAGTAATAGGGAATTTTAAAGGAAAATAAAAGAGAAAAAAGAAAAAAAAAAACTTTTTTTTTTCTTACTTAAAAAAAAAAAAGAAAAAAGAAAAAAATATATCTAGGAATTTCTCTGGAGCTGTTTCGGTCAGTGTGGGTTCGGCTCAGTTTCAGATATCTCCTCGTTCCAGCTTATACTTCTCGATATCTATAGGTCCTTCCAGTGAAGTCGGTGTTTTCTTCAGGGATTTTAATCTGTTGCACCGGTCCCTTCTGAAGCAGTTCCCTTTGTTTATTTGGCTTCTGTTGCCGGTTTCTTCCGCGCCTAATTTCCGCCCTGACACAGGTGGGCGGAGGTGGATTCTTATTCAGGTAGCTAGTTCCCTCGCGCTTCGGGGTGGAGCTGGCGCTGCAGGGAGGGGCTGGCGCTATTTTCTCTGTCTGGGCTGCTCAGGCTCCAGGCGGTTCCAGCCCTCGGGTGATTCACAAAAGCGCGGAACACAAAGCTGCGCCTGCGGTTTGTCCCTACGCCGCCCGAGTGGCTCAGGCAGCCAGGCGCTTGACGGGCGCTCTCTCCCCGAGTGCGGCGCGCCTTCTGTCCTGCGCTATCCCAGCCTCAGTTTCCGCTGCGCCAGTCGGGTGCGTGCGCCTTCTGCCCTCCGCGTCCCCAGCCCCAATCCCGCCCGCACTGGCCGGGTGCGTGTACTGTGTCTAGCCACGACCCTCCCGGCGGATGTCGACCATCCAGAATCCCCGGAGGTCTTTGATTAGAAGGCGGAGGCCCGTTTGCAGTGTGGTAGGGGATGCGGTCCTTGGGGCCGAGCCTGCCCCCTTCCCCTCCCCCCTGCCTCCTGCCTCCGGCGGGGCTGGGCCGGTCCGCAGCCTGCGAGCTCTTCTCAGGACTTTCTCGGTCCCTTTGTTCTGCCAGCGGCCGGCAGTGTGTTCGGGCCGGTTAATTTTCTCTCTCTTTTGCTCTCCCACAGTTCAAGCTGGGAACCCACAAAAGCTTCCTCCGATTGTCCTCAGGGCACTCAGGCCCCAGACCCTACCCCAAGCAATGCCGCCCACTCCTCTCCGTTCTGCCCCCACTTGCTGGTTGCGGATGCGGGCGTCTGGGGTACTTTTCTGCTGGGAGTTGCTTTTAGGCTCGTAATCTGTGGGTTTTATTTATTCTATCCCTCCCAGCCAGATTCAAACTCCGGGATTCAAACACTTCCCCCAGGCCCGCCAGTGCGAGGGTTTCCCGGTGTCTGGAAACGTCCTCTATTAAGACCCTTCCCGGGACGGATCTCCGTCCTTAGCTCTTTTGTCTCACTTTTTATCTTTTATATTTTGTCCTACTTCCTTTCGAAGACAATGGGCTGCTTTTCTGGGCGCCTGGTGACCTCAGCTAGCGATCGGAAGTTGTTTTGTGAAGTTTGCTCTGTGTTCAGTTATTCTTTTGATGAATTTCTAGGAGAGAAAGTGGTCTCCCCGTCCTACTCCTCCGCCATCGATCTTAGTGTTTTGAATGTTGAGTTTCAAGCCAGCTTTTTCACTCTCCTGTTTCACCCTCATTAAGAGGCTCTTTAGTTCCTCTTCACTTTCTACCATTAGAGTGGCATCATCTGCATATCTGGGGTTGTTGATATTTCTCCTGGCAGTCTTGATTCCAGCTTGTGACTCATCCAGCCCAACATTTCAAATGATGTACTCTGCATGTAAGTTAAATAAGCAGCGTGATATTATATAGCCTTGTCATACTCCTTTCCCAATTTTGAACCAGTCAATTGTTCAGTGTCCAGTTCTAACTGTTGCTTCTTAGATGCACATAGAGGTTTCTCAGGAGACAGGTAATGTAATGGAACTCCCATCTCTTTCAGTTTTCCACAGTTCGTTGTGATCCATAGAATCAGAGGCGTTAGCATAGTCCATAAAGCAGAAATAGATGTTTTTCTGGAACTCCCTTGCTTTTTCCATGATCCAGTGGATGCTGGCAGTTTGATTTACCTTTTCTAAACCCAGCTTGTCCATCTGGAAGTTCTTGGTTCCTGTACTGCTGAAGCCTGTCTTGAAAGATTTTGACATAACCTTGCTAGCGTGTGAAATGAGCACAATTGTACTATAGTTTGAACATTCTTTGGCATTGCCCTTCTTTGGGATTGGGATGAAAGCTGACCTTCTCTAGTTCTGTGTCCACTGCTGAGTTTTCCAAATTTGCTGACATTCTGAGTACAACACTTTTTTAACAGGATCATCTTTTAGGATTTTTAATAGTGCAGCTAGAATTCCATCTCCTCCACTAGGTTTGTTTGTTGTAATCCTTCCTAAGGCCCACATGACTTCACATTCAAGGATATCTGGCTCTAGGTGAGAGACCACACTATCATGGTTATCTGGGTCATTAAGTCCTTTTTTGTATAGTTCTTCTGTGTATTCTTGCCATGAATACACATGAAATGTTCTCTTGATACCTCTAATTTTCTTGAAGAAATCTCTAGTCTTTCCCATTCTGTTGTTTTCTTCTATTTCTTTGCATCATTCATTTAAGAAGGCCTTCTTGTCTCCCCTTGCTATTCTCTGGAACTCTGCATTCAATTGGGTATATCTTTCCCTTTCTCCCTTGCCTTTGGCTTCTCTTCTTCCTCAGCTGTTTGTAGAGCATCCTCTGACAACCACTTTGCCTTCTTGGATTTATTTTTCTTTGGGGTGGTTTTGGTTACTGCCTCCTGTACAATGTTATGAACCTCCATCCATAGTTCTTCAAGCACTCTGTCTACCAGATCTAACCCCTTGAATCTATTCATCACTTCCTCTGTATAATCATAAGGGGATTTGATTTAGGTTATACCTGAATGGCCTAGTGGTTTTCTCTACTTACTTCAGTTTAAGCCTAAATTTTTCAATAAGGAGCTCATGATCTCAACCACAGTCAGCTTTTTAGGTATTGTTTTTACTGACTATATAGAATGTCTCCATCTTTGCAAAGAACATAATCAGTCTGATTTCAGTATTGACCATCTGGTAATGTCCATGTGTAGAGTCATCTCTTGGGTTGTTGGAAAAGGGTGTTCTGTAACCAGCATATTCTCTTGATACAACTCTGTTAGCCTTTGTTCTGTTTCATTTTGTACTCCAAGGCAAAACTTGCCCGTTACTGTGGGTATCTCTTGACTTCTTCCTTTTGTACTGCAATCCCCTATGATGAAAAGGACATCTTTGTGTGTGTGCGTTTGTGTGCTAGGAGATTTGTAGGTCTTCAATGAATTGGTTAACTTCTTCAACATTAATGGTTGGGGCATAGACTTGGATTACTGTGATGTTGAATGATTTGCCTTGGAAACAGACAGATCATTCTATTGTTTTTAAGATTGCACCCAGGTACTGCATTTTGGACTCTTTGTTGACTGTGAGGGTTACTCTATTTCTTCTAACGGATTCTTGTCCACAGTAATAGGTATGATGGTCATCTGAATTAAATTCCCTCATTTGAGTCCCTTTTAGTTCACTGATTTCTAAGATGTCGATGTTCAATCTTGCCATCTCCTCCTTGACTGTGTCCAGTTAATCTTGATTCATGGACCTAACATTCCAGGTTCCTGTGCAATATTATTTTTTATAGCATCGAACTTTACTTTCCTCACCAGACACATCTACAACTGAGTGTTTGCTTTGGCCCAGCCAGTTCAGTCTTCTTAGAGCTATTAGTAGTTGTCCATCCATCTTGAGTGGTGCTGTACAGCATGGCTTATAGTTTCATTGAGTTATGCAAACCACTTTGCCATGACAAGGCTGTGAAACATGAAGGGGCTGAGATGATGAGTGCTAAAGACAATTCTCTTTATAAGATTATATTAATGCAGAAGTGGAATCTAAGAAATGTAGTTGTTTCTGAAACATGTATCTTTGAATCAGTCTCTACCTCTGTGTAGCTCAGCTTCTCAGGTTAGAAAGTGGAGATAATAAAGATAATAATAGTATATGCATACTTGTACAATTTTAGTGGGGATTAAATGAATTAAGAGCAATGAGACGGTGTCTGGCAAGTAAAAAGCACTTGTAACTGTTGGCTGTTATTGTTATCTTCCTCAGTGTCATACCTATAAAGTGATTGTAAAAAATATTTCATTTTTTTAACAATGCTTTAAATGTAAAAATTGGTATTATTTTTATAATTTTTTTCTTCTTTTCAGATGACTTGTGTAGAAAAAGCAGGAACAGATGAGAAAATGCTTATGAAGGTCTTCCGCTGTCTGGGAAGTTGGTTTAACTTAGGAGTTTTGGACAGTAACTTCATGGCTAACAATAAGTTACTAGCACTCCTTTTTGAGGTTTTGGTAAGTAATGGCTTCATTTATGAAATGGCTTTTGTTTATTTCTGACATATAGTCACTTATAGTAACTACCCTTATGGGATATAAGAGTGTTTTCAGATTTTTGCGGTGTAAGTAGGAAGTGTATGGTAAGAAAGCAGCACTGTGCCTTCCTTGTTGCCAAATATCAAATTAAGATACTATTTTTAATGCTCAGAATAGAATGTAGTTAGATTTAAGAGAAAAATAGTCTTATATGTAAATCAGTCATTTACATATTAAAATTCAAGTAACAAAAATACCATTGGCATCTTTTTCGTTATTTTTGAAGTATTAAGTTTTATGTTTCTAATAATGACCATTGGGTGGTTGAGACAATTACGGATCATAATATTATCTTTGTCATTGAGATAGTTAAACATTAGGGTGTGTATAAGATAAATTTTGGGTTTTTGAGATTAAAAGTAGTGTCTTTTTATATACTGACTGGTACATTATATACTGAAAGGTACATTTATTTCTTAAACTTTAAAAGTAATAATGCCTAGTAGTACATTCCTCTCTCTTGGTTGATGGGAGTGCTTAGAATAAGACTAGTTTTTAGAACAAGAAGCAGCAGTATCTCGAGCCCAAATGTTAGGCAGGCCTTTGGAGGTGGGTGTGACTTTGTCTCTTTCTCCCTGATGGTTTCCCTTCCATGAACTCTGTATTTCCATACTGGAGGTATGCTGGTAGACTATTTAGAAGATGACAGTGTGATATTAATTGATATCACTGTGGATTTAAGAAAGAAAAGGAAAATGGATTCTTCAAGGAGACGTTTTAGATATTATATATAATGTTTTTAGTGTGTTTTTGCTGTCATTCTTGCGTCAGAAGCTAAAATTCAGGAAAATTAAGATGCTAGTAATTTGCTAATCATTATCTTTGTGTCCATGTCTGTTGATGCCATACCTTAGTGATAGTAATTCTGATTTTCATCTCACCAGTTTGTGTGAAAGAGTAGTCAGTATTAAAAAATTCACGTCCCACTTTTTAAAAAAAAGTTTATAAATATGATAACATATGAATGGAGGACAGTCTAAAATATACTTCAAACTTCAGTGATGACTCTTGGAAACTGAGATTGGGGTAAAGAACAAACTAAGTAATGTGCCAGATATATTGCTATTATTTTCTCTATTGATCCAGTGCCATGACCAGTCCTCTGTTACTTAAGAGTGTTTCTAGAGTCAGGGTCAATATATTCTCATTCTTATATTCTTTCAGTGGTTTGCAATCATGCCACATAAAACTAAATAGTTTAGTTTGCTTTATGCTAGGGCTTCCCTGGTGGTTCAATTGTAAAGAATCTGCTTGCAGTGTAGGAGACTGTTTGTTTGATCCCTGGGTCGGGAAGGTTCCCTGGAGAAGGAAATGGCAACTCAGTGCAGTCTTCTTACCTGAGAAACCCCGTGGACAGAGGACCCTAGCAGGCTACAGTCCATGGGGTCGCCAAAAGGGCTGGACACAGCCTAGCAGCTAAAGGAATGCTTAGGCCAGGACCTTATTACATAGCTTTTTTCTTATAGTTCTTTAAAAAATGTATTTTAAAAATAATACTTGGTATATACAAAGAGTAAATTTGAACCTTTATTTAACGTTTGAAACATTGTAGTACAATGAATATTTTGAGTTCACCACCACTCAAAGAATAACCTAATGAATAATTTGTGTCTTTGTGCTTTTCCAACCCTGCTTTTAAAGCTTTTTACCCCCTTAGAGATTTTAAATGTCATTGTTTTTTATTATTCACAAAAGACCGGTATGCCTTCACTAAATTTATCCAATCTCTGGGATGTTTAATAGAACCCCTAGAGGCCTCCCTCCTTGAACCTTCTAATATGCTCTACTTTGTATCAGTTGCTCCCAATTGTCATCCTGGGGCTTTTCTTTACTCTGCTTATGGATTGGCTTAACCTTTTTTTTTTTTGATCCATCTCAGATACTTTCCTCAGTAGGGTATGTGGGAAATAAATACTGAGTTTTTGCATGCATTTTTGAGAAATATTTTTATTTCATTCTTAATTAATGATTTAGCTTAGATATAAAGTTCCAAATTCAATATTTGTTTTCTTCAAAATTTCCAAGTTCTTGTTTTCCTATATACTGGCAGATATCATTGCTAATGAGGTGAATAACTTGATTTTTGCTCCTTTCTAAGTACCTTCTCTTTTCCCCAGAAGCTTTTAGAACCTCTGTTTAACCTTGGTATTCTGAAATATCACAGTAATGTGTTAGGTTTCAGTCCTTGATACTTGTTGAACCTTTCTTTTCACTTTAAATAGTGCTTGAATATCAGAAAAAATATGGAGACGATTTCCATGGAAAATAGGGCAGGGAACACAAGGCATTCCAGGAGGGACTAGTAAATGGGAGAAAACATGAATTTTAGAAGTCATGTGACCATGATTGAAGTACCAAAAGGCAGATTTGCTTGTCAAATAGGGAAATAATAGTCAGAAATAGGAAGATTGATGGATGTTGTCTTGTTGAAGGCCATGAATATTAGGCTGTTATGCATATATAAAGTACATGTTCAGAAACAGGCTTTAGTTGCTCTCCTATTGGATTACAGCTTAATTATCTTACTTCTCTATTCCTGCTACCTCCCAGCAACAGGATAAGACCTCATCAAACCTACACGAAGCTGCTTCAGACTGTGTGTGCTCAGCTCTCTATGCCATTGAGAATGTGGAAACCAACTTGGCATTAGCCATGCAACTTTTTCAAGGAGTCCTGACATTGGAGACAGCCTATCATATGGCTGTGGCACGTGAAGATTTAGATAAGTGAGTAATTATTAAGGGCAGTAGACCATACAGCCTGGGATTCTTTTAAGTCACCTTCTGTTCATCCATATTTTGCCACTGAAGTCCTGTTTCTAGCTTCAGTTATTCTTTAGAGTTTACAGCTAAAAAACATATCAAATTTTTAACTGTACCTTCAAGTTTTAACATCCAAAAATTTTCTCCAAATTATGGAAGGAAATGAGAATGAGATTGAAGAAACTTAAAGAGTCTTCTTCATCTCCAAATCTCTAAGACATGCTGTCACTTAAGTTTGCTAGATTAAAAAAAAAACAAACCTCCATTCTTCATGATCCTGTGTAAATATATACATTGCATCCTCAAGATGCCCTGCTATTCACCTCTGAACCAGAAGTGGCAAATCAAACGCAGAAGGAGATGTGATCATGCAGAATAGTAAGTTTTAGCACTTACAGAGGATAGGCTGTAAGAATTAGGGATGACCTTTGAAGTATCAAGTGTAATTTAATGGGAATTTTCTTCAGATGTTTTAATAATTGAGAATTTGAACTGACTTAACTTACATTTGCTTATATGTTTAAAAGTATATGATTCAAGGAAAGATGTATGTTAAGGAGATTGTGATGCACCATAGCAAATAATCACTACATGTCTCTTAGGCCAAGGATTGTTTCTCTATTTGATTAACTGTGTCTGTGAGCATGTACACGTAATATACAGATATCTGACTTGGTGCTCTTATTCCTCTTTCCTTTACAGAGTTCTGAATTACTGCCGTATTTTCACTGAACTTTGTGAAACTTTTCTTGAAAAAATTGTTTGTACGCCAGGCCAAGGCCTTGGGGACCTACGAACTCTGGAACTGCTTCTTATCTGTGCAGGGCACCCTCAATATGAGGTAGTGTTTACACTATGCTGATGCCATTATTTTTCAAATTGTATGTTGCATATTGTCTACATTCTATTACCTCCTATCCAGCCTTTTATTTGTGGGAAATTGTAGTTTTATTTTTAATTAATGTCATAGAGTTTACTCTGCTGTGAATTTTTTTAAAAAAAATATATTTCAGCTTCTGCTTTGATTCTTTTCTATTTTCCTACTTGGTTTTAGCTGGGCTGACTGGTACATAGCATGAAGGAACCTGTTAGAAAGAAAGCTTATTACTTTTCCACTGAGGCCCCCTCTCTAAGCTTTAGTTATTATTTAGAGCATTATAGCTTAAGAAATATACCAAATATTAACTGTACCTCCAAGTTTTAAAAACCAAAAATTTTCTCCAAATTATGGATGGAAATGAGAACGAGATTCAGAGGACTTAAAGAGTCGTCTTCATCTCCAAATCTCTAAGACATGCTGCCACTTTTAAGTTTACTAGATTAAGAGGGGGAAAAAAAAAAACTCTGTTTATTCAAAAGGCTTTATCTCCTCTTAATAGTATAAGAAGTGAGAACTCCCAAGCTCGGTTAGTTCTATTTAAATAGCTTCATTTTGGATCTTTGATGGAAAAAGGATGGTAGGGCCCCTCTCAGGGACCCTGAGGAATTTCTCTCCTTTAAATAGTGCCACATATAAGATAAGCTGTGGTTTGTACAGGTATTTGTAGGTTATCTGCTGAGAAATGTTTAATCTCAAAAATAAAGGAATAGTTTCAGAATTTAGGGAAAAAGACTAAATTTTAAAGAGATTTCTGTATCTGTTCCTCTAAACTTAGAAGCCAGTGTACTGCTGGAGAAGTCATCCCAAGCCTAGACAGAGAATGTAAAGCCAGTCATTCTAAATGTTGAGTTTTGGGTCTAACATGGAAAGATAATTTGGGAAGATAATAATCTGCTAGAGAAAAGGTGGCTGCTAAACTGGTTCCACTCATACTAGTTTAAAATGTTTCTTTCCTATTAGCCCTAGTAATAATAAAACTGCCTTCTGGTCCAAATAAACCATGTTTTCTCTTTCTTTTGATAGGTAGTAGAAATTTCCTTTAATTTTTGGTACCGACTAGGGGAGCATTTGTACAAAACAAATGATGAAGTTATTCATGGCATCTTCAAAGCTTACATTCAAAGGCTGCTTCATGCCTTGGCTCGCCACTGCCAGTTGGAACCAGATCATGTAAGTTTTCTTCTCTATTTAATCATGTCTTGATTTCCTCTTTTCAGTGCTAACTTGAAAAGGAACTGAAAAGATAGAGAATAAAGCTAATGGAATCTGCAGGTTTTCTGTCACTCTAGCTTACACTGAGGAAGTCAATACCAGTTTAATGAAGAGTGCTATGCCTATGTAGAAAGAAATCAGCCCTGCTGAGTCAGTAATTCTTCTGGGAATTCACCTTAAATAATTCTGAAGAAAAAAATTGTTATGTACAAGGCATTATCTATAAACGTAAAATATGGTAAATCCATATACAAGAGTATAGAAGAGGCAATTCCTTGGGGAGCCAGTGATTAGGACTTGGTGCTTTCACTGCTGTGGGGCCCAAGTTCAATCCCTGGTCAGGTAGCTAAGATTCTACAAACTGCCATGTGCCCTCCCCACAGAAGAGTTTTATAGAAGAGTTACATAAATTATTATGTAGCAACTTGATGGATCATAATGCAGCAGTTAAAAATAATTACTTGAGGGACTTCCCTGGCAGCCCAGTGATTAAGACTTTGCACTTCCAATGCAGGGGGTGTGGGTTGGAGAGCTAAGATCTCATGTGCCATGCAGCCAAAAAAGTAAATAAAAATAAATAAAACCAAAAGGAACTATAGAAAAAGTAATCCGTTTTAAAAACAACAAGTTGAGATAGCAATAGTTGGTATGCTAAATGAAAAAATGAGAATGTAAAATTTTGTGCTGTGTATTTTTAATAGTATGAAATACGTGGTTGGATTAAAACTAAACACAAAAATGAAATAATTTGTGTGAGGACATGGAAAATAACATGACTCTCACCTGAACACATAAATGCAAAGTTTTTGTTTACTTATGCTGATTTTATAATTTAAAATAAAATGTAGAAATAATTTATTTGCTTAGAAGAAAATATACAAGAAATATTATAAAATAGTTAATTGGAAAATGCTTCACACATTCTTTGCTTAGTTACTTCAAATTTTATACTGTTTATTTCATCATTTTGGTTGGGTGGTTTAATATCTCTGTCCTTCAGCCTATAAATTGGAGTGGATTATTTTTTTTCCTATTACTATTAAACCTGACATGAAAACTGTCTGTTCTCTTTATCTTAATGTTAATGTTGTCATCTGAGTTATGGTATTTTGTATTTCCACAGAACTTTAGTGATGATTTAGTTCAGTGGTTTTCACTACTTTTTTTTTTTTTTTAAACTGAGGAATCCTGTCCTCAGCTCCATAGTGTTTGGAAGCATGATAAGTAAATAAAAACAGGGCTACTCTGGTTTGAATGGCTGTGTTTGCTTGATCTCTTTCTTCTCTTTCCTAGTTCTGTGGTACCATTTCCCTTGTAGGTAATTCCATACATTTGTAGGTGTGCTGTGCTTCATAATTCATTATCTCATCCGAGTCAACCATTATTTCCTCCTCATTCCTTAACTTTAACTTTTTTCATCTTAAAGCAAGAATGTTGAATTAGATCAGCAATTCTCAGTAATACTAAGGGCTTTTTCCCAGAAACTCATGGTCCAAAATTCTTATACATACCCATAACCATCTCACAATTAGTAAACCTTAGTGTACTCACAGGAGGATGTTAGAATAAGAAAAACTTCAGAAGCATGAAATGTGAATGATCTCTGTATTTTTTAATGAAAAATTTTAAATATACAGCAACGGTGAAATAATTTTATAATGAACATCTGTATACCTACTACCTAACTCCTACCATTAATACTTTATTACACCTGTGTTATGTATCTGTGCACCTATATAAAATTCTTTTTAAAGTCTAATATTCTGTTGTGTGTCTAGTTGTAGTAATGGTTGATTTTGGTAGGCCTTGAATCAAAAAGTTTCAGAGACTAATTCAGTAATAAAAAGCTAGACTTTTATATATATAAAATATATATATATAATATAATAGATAGACTTATATTCTAGAACACTTTCCACCTCCACCACTCCAGATTTTTCTAGCAACAGGGCAGGATGTAGTTTGGACATTCCAAAAAAAGAGTTTCTCATAGTAAAGGTAGAGGAGAGGTTGTATTGATTTGGCATACCTTAATGTTTGAGATACTTTCTGTAGTAAAATGTCTTTGTGATTTATGCAATTTATCTTTTTATTCATTGGGACTGAACTGCTTAATGGGTTTTTTATTCTTTTAAAAGTGAGAGCCTTAGTGCATTTAAAACAAGTGTTATCTAATTTGAAATTTCAGGAGGGCGTTCCTGAGGAGACTGATGACTTTGGGGAGTTTCGGATGCGGGTGTCAGACCTGGTGAAGGACTTGATTTTCTTGATTGGATCTATGGAGTGTTTTGCTCAGGTAAGCCCGTTAGAAGATTCTAATCAGCTTTACCAGTCATTTTAATTGTGTTCACTCCTGTGTCTTCTCTAAGTGTTCCATCTTTTTCTTCAATCTTGATGGCTAAATGGGACAGTAGATATGCAGGTGCCTAGCACACTGCCTGGCATATAGTAGCTATGTTTGTTTAGTATCTTACAAGCCAATTGCAGTGAATAGTTCAGTTATTGTTTTACACTATATTCTTGCTAGTGAGAGCTGTTCTACTTGTACCATTGAAATGGAAGATCATAGATAAACCTTAAAGCCCCCAAGATACTTAAAGGGAATTTGGACCTAGCCAGGAAAAATAGACAAGTTTTTCTGCTTTTAATAATTATGTATCAGCTCCTGGCAATCTTAGTTATTTGGCATTTCCTTTGTTCACAGTTATGGTTAGATTCCTTTGCAGTTTCATCCAGAGATGACTGTAGTAGAGTAGAAGAGTCATGGCCTAAGGTTTTCCTAATAATCAGCGAGTGGCATTTTAGGTCGTAAGGTTACAGTCATCACCATTCCATGTCACCTAACATTAGCATAATATCAGCTGGTTTTCATATTGCTGGATCATGCTGTCCATCCTGAAATACTGATTTTGATGGTTTATCAGTCATACTGAACTGACCTAATTTGGAAGACGGGTAACCCATGCATTTGGTGTATTTTGGGGTATCATATGATCTAGAAAGTGTTAATATAATTGTAACTATATTTCGTTATATTAAGCAAAGTGTGTTTCTTGACCTAATTACAAAGGGTTAGGGATTTTTAGAAAGCAGATTTAAGTGAGATCCCCACTAAATCACAGGCAGATGCTCTGCTCAGATTTCAACTCTTCTCTCATTGGCTCCGTGACTTTGAACCAATTACTTGTTCTCCAGACCTCAGTTTACAAATGTACATTAATTGTGAGTCTTGTCCAAGATGTGTACTGTGGAACACCAGTCTCATGAGATGTTCTTTTCTGGAAAAAAATAGTTCTGTCAATTAAAACTGGAAAATGACCTAAATAGTATATTTAAAGTTTCTGTGAAGTCATACAAGAGAATTGTTTAATTTCATTTTACCTAGCAGTGTGTTATTTGATTACAGAAACCTTATTTAGACTAACAGCCAGTCACATTCTACTGATGGCTATATCCCTGGGAAATTTTAGGACATCTCTGAGTAGTCTGCTTGGTCTCTCCCCACCCACCCTTGCTTGGACATGGTATTGTGATGGGTGCTTCAGAACAGCTACTTTTTAGGAATTTAATCTGTACTACTGGTGTTGATACAGACAAGTAGTTAAAATGATAAATGTAAAGCCAATGCATAGGCGGAGGTTTTACATTATGTTTCATTTTTAAGTGTGTTAATGTGTACTTATCAGTTACCAGAACCAGGAAAAGACACTCATGTAATATGTTTTGTTTTTTCCATAATACTGTTTTGTAGGGGCAGACGATAATCTTGATATACTCTTGGGAATCGAAATGGATTTGTTTCAAATATAAAACTAGCATTGATTTAGAGCTAGTGAAGATTTGAAAAATGAAAATACTATTCTCCCCCGGCTCTGAGAGATAATTAAATTTAGAAACAAGGGGATGAGTTTATTTTAACTAACAGGTTTTTTGTTTTGTTTTGGAACTCTATTCTGTTTTTCTTTTAATGGATCCATAATCCACCTCTTCTTCTCTAGTTATATTCTACTCTGAAAGAAGGCAACCCACCCTGGGAGGTGACAGAAGCGGTTCTCTTTATCATGGCTGCTATAGCAAAGAGTGTTGATCCGTGAGTGTCTATAAGTCTTTTGCTGGGAACTCTTAATATCAGAGGAAGGAAAATTGCGCCATTTTTCCTCATGTGGGATATGTTTGGAAACTCGTAGAACTTCTTTCTTCTGTAATGCTGTCTTGTCTTCTGACTTCTAAGAGTCTAGTTCAGAGTAGCATGCATTGCTGATATCCATGTTTTAAACCACATTTTCTAGAGTTAAAATTCTTTTGTTCTTGATGCTAGGAAAAGAATGCTGATTTATTTTTCCAATCCAGGCTCCCTTGTGAAAGTTGGTATAATGAAAAATTTATTAGACTGTTAAATTGTTGGCACTTGCTTAAAAGCATTTGAATAGGCACTAATTTGGCTCTCACCTGCTTTTGTGATCTTGGGTAAGTTATCCTTGCAAATATTTATTTATATTGTTCTCCTTTTTTCCTGTCTTGGAGAATCATTTGTAACTTTCAGAGAGGCATGGCATAGTTATCATATCTCTTAAAAGAATAGCAAAATCTAAAGGGCAATTATTTTATTATTGCTGTTGGAAAATTTTAAATTTTTAGAATTTGATTTCTCATTGCTTAGCAAAGAAATTCTATTTATTATTTCAACACGAATCCTTGAAAACAGAATTTACTTTATTCTGTGAGTTTATAAATTGATGCTGATATCTGTCAAGTTTTCCTGTATTGTATGTAATCAGACTCCTGCAGTTGAGCTCTCTGTACAGGGCTTTGGTTGGAGAGATGGTTAAGGCATGTATTCATAAAATGTACAGTGCTTCTTTCTTAGCTGGCTTTCAAGGTCTAGTCAATGAAATCTTATATACTTTCTAATCAAGGAAATATTTAAGGAGATCGAGTTGGTTTGTTTTTCTCTATTAAGAAGTCGGTCCTGAATCACTTATCATACTATTTGCTTTTAAACCCTTTTTGGTATCTTTTGGAACCTTCAGTAACAGTCTGAAGATATTATGCTAATGATCTAACTGATTTGTGATTGTGTATGAGAAAGGATGTGTAGAGAATCTCAATACTAGATTAGTGCCTTCAGGAAACTTAAGGCATAAATGAGAGAAAATTTTATTTTGTTTTTTCTTTATCCACATTTCACTCCAACTGCATGATTACAGGTGTGGATTTGTTTTTGTTATTGTTTTTTAATGTATAAAAGGCTTAATAGACTTAGTTTATCAGGAAGGTGTGTTCTTGCGCTAATCCAGGATTTATTTAAACATCTTTCATTTCTGGATTACGTTCTGGTCATTTGGGGGGCATCCTCCCCTCTGCTTAAAAGAACTTGAGCCAGTATCCTGGAGGGGTGAGAAAAAGAGAAGAAAAAGGAAAAAATAAACTCATGGAGCTATGAAAAGTATTTGGATAACTTTAATTCTCCCTCATGTTTTAAGTCAGAGCACCTTTATCTATTCCTGCAGCTTTTGTTCTTGATTCTTTATAATCAGTGAGCTGGCCCACCTATGCTTACCTGTTCTTAAGGTTTCTATTATCCAACCATAAGAAATCTTTTGGAGAATAAGAACTAATAGGAAGTGGTCTAAAAGAATTATTTATTCATTTAGTTATTCAGCAATATTTATTTATTGAGTGTCCACTATGTGCCAGGCGCTGTTCTAGGTGCTGCAGATATAGGAATACATAAAGTGAATTCACTAAAAGACATTGGTTCACAGTAAATGCCTACCAGTTCAGTTTGAAGAGCCTTATTTGATAGCAAGATGTGTCTTTAGACACTTCACTGACATTCAGAAGATTAAGGAGCAGTGTGCTTCTCAACTGAAACAATGATAACTTCCATTTCTGTCTTTTACCCCTTTTTGAGGGTTAAAAATTTTTATACCAGATTTAAGCACTTTTATCCAAATGGTTACTTATTTAGAAAGAAACCCTTAGCAATGATTTGTGTCATTGCAGCCTGTTTTATGGCCATAACCTCACCTCTGAAATTGTTAACTCCGAGTGCTTGCCTTCTAAACTCAGGGAGAACAATCCAACACTCGTGGAGGTCCTAGAAGGAGTTGTCCGTCTCCCGGAGACTGTGCATACAGCTGTGCGCTACACCAGCATTGAGCTGGTTGGAGAGATGAGCGAAGTGGTCGATCGAAATCCTCAGTTCCTTGGTATGTGTGAGCACTCCCTTCTGCAGCTACTGCTTCTGAGTTTTCTGATTTCTTTCTTCCTCTCTTACTTTTGCTATTGTTCTCCTACTTTCTCTTTTATTTATAAGTAGACTGTTTCTAGACACTGAGAATAGATACATGAGTTACTGCTCAGTTGGTACATTTTATAATCTGATCACAGATTTTGGAGAAAGGACCTTTGAAAATTAGATCTCTAGATAGGTTGACACTTTGCTACTAGTACTCTGCTTCAGCATAAATATTTCTGTCTGTCAGGCTTTGGCATAGGCTTGAGCTAATCAGACTCTCCTGTAGTTCTAACCTAGAAGCAGGCAATAGACTAGAGCTAAGGGGAGGGCATTTCAGTGTTAAATACATGCACTATTTAAAAACTAAGAATTATTATTGAAACTAAGTAAGTACAAACTAAGATGAAGAGTGTTGAGTTGTATAACCTCTTTCTGTCTTGAAAAAATAAAGATCATATAAAATAATTTTAGAATTGAAAGTAAATTTAGAAATAATTTCTTCTAATTCCCTCATTTTCAAGGTAAGGAAAGTGGAGTCCAGAGAGACTAAAGAATTTCTCTAGGTTAATATATATAAAGTCCCACTGATACTCAAGACTGATCTATTCTGAGAGTTTTAAGAATCCTTAAATTTGTGAATATCATTAAGTTTGATGTGCTGTGCTTATCTCTCTTTTTTTTTGACTTTGCTGGGTCTTTGTTGCTGCTCAGGTTTTCCCTAGTTGCGATGACCAGTGGCTGTTCTTCAGTCGCGGTGCATGCGCTTCTCATTATAGTGCCTTCTTGTGTTGTGGAGCACAGGCGTCCGTAGTTGCAGCGTGTGGGCTTATGCTTTGCAGCTTGTGGGATCTTCCCAGACTGAACCCTCTCCTGCATTGGCAGGCAGATTCTTTACCACTGAGCCACCAGGGAAGCCCTGTGCTTATTTTTATTATTACCTTTTGACTTGATTTTATTTTACACATGATCTTTTTTTTTTTTTTTTTTGCCTGAAACGCTTACTTAAAAAGAGTACTTGGTGGTACAGTGGATAAGAATCCGCCTGTCAATGCAAGGGACATGGGTTCAATCCCTAGTCCTGGAAGATTCCACATGCCATGGAACAGCTAAGCCCATGTGCCACAACTACTGAGCCCACGTGCTGCAACTACTGAAGCCTGTGCACCTAGAGCCTATACTCCGCAACAGGAGAAGCCATAGCAATGAGAAGCCTGCCCACCACAACTAGAGAATAGCCCCCAATCTCCAAAACTAGGGAAAGCCCAAGCTCAGCAACAAAGACGTATTGTATCCAAAAATAAAAGAGAGAGATGTGTGTTCCTGTTCTCTTTTATCTGTATACAGAGCATATGATATGTAGGCTTACATTGTAGTTGAGCCGCTTTCAAGTTCAACATACCATTAATTTTTTTTCAAAATACCTAATGTCCAATTCTTAAATTTCTTCACTTATCTGCCACAACATTTGGCTTTCTTTTCTGAACGGTTTTTCCACAGAGAAACAAAGTGAGTTTACCTGTTTGTTAACACTTATCATTCAGTACCACCTTGTATCTCGTTTAAATTTGTGTCTCGGTTAGAAGACACAGTGCTACATATTCATACTTACTGCAGAATAGTCAAAATGACAGATATTCAATTTGAGAATCACTGAGGCCTATAGTATTGGACAGGGAAACCTGGCATGTCCATGGGGTCACAAGAGTCAGACACAACTGAGCGACTGAACTGAATAGTATTGGAGTTACTTGGACTAGGTTTTAGATTCTAGTTCTGATTCTCATTAAATAGGCTGTTCCTGCTGGGTTGCTGCCTTATTTTTCTCATTAGGCTAAAAATGGAAATAACTTTTAAATTGGCTTTCAAAGATTATTTCTTTTATGATTTGGTATGAGGTTACTGTATAGTTCACATAAAGTGTTCTTTAAACATGTATGATTTTTCTTCGGGTTTTTTCAGAGAAAAGCTTTTACAAAGCAAAGGATAACTAGGATCTGCTGTATAGAAATTTGCCTATAAATTGTTACATTGGTAACAAGTAAGACATAATGAATTAATTCTTCTCAAAGTGCTAAGGATCTGTCTCTATGGTTTTTATAATTATAAAGAAGTATAAAAGTGTCAGCTTTAGGTAACTTGTCATTGTCCTGATTAATGTAGGTGATTTTTTTTTTTTTTTTGTAAGCAGTGATTAATCTCTGAGTACTGTGGTACTCTCTGAGTTTTATCTTCTTTCTTACTTTAACTGTATTCTTATTACTTGGATGGTTATATCCACCAGTGTTTCAAACTGAGTCAGTGGTTTTCAAACCATGCTTTGTGAAGCCCTAGCAATAAGCAGCAGCTCATGTCCACAGGTAAGAAATGCAAGATAAATAGATAGGCCTCGGGGCTCTCTGACACGCTTTGTCACTGAGATCAGCTCCATTTTTATATGTAAATACCTTGGGGTTTAAACATATTTCATTTTTAAAAAATGGTTCTTTTGCTTTAAAGGAGAATATAAACCTCTGTTCTAACACCTAGAAGTTTTCCTTAAGTTTCAAATATGTAATCTTTATGTATGACTTTTCTCCTTAGACCCTGTGTTGGGCTATTTGATGAAAGGTCTGTGTGAAAAGCCTCTGGCTTCTGCTGCAGCGAAAGCAATTCATAACATTTGCTCTGTTTGCCGAGACCACATGGCTCAGCACTTCAATGGACTCCTGGAGATTGCCCGTTCCCTTGATTCCTTCATGTTGTCTCCAGAAGCTGCTGTGGGCTTGCTCAAAGGTATTTACTTAAGATATTAAGAAAGAATAGTCTCTAAGCCACTTCTGGGGATTATCTTGTGTCAGTTGTATCCCCCTTTTCAGTTGTAGTTTACTCAATGATGAGGAAGGTCACTTTGGGAGGAGAGGATGTTGATTATGTGTGCATGCATTCTTAGAATGTTTTAAGGCTATAGAACTAATTCAGAGTGCTTTATATCATGATCCTAGATTTTGAGTGGGGTTAACATACTGGAACTAAATCATAGTTCCTTTTTGAATTAGAGCATGGCATCCGGTCCCATCACTTCATGGCAAATAGATGGGGAAACAGTGGACACAGTGGCTGACTTTATTTTTCTGGGCTCCAAAATCACTGCAGATGGTGATTGCAGCCGTGAAATTAAAAGACACTTGCTCCTTGGAAGGAAAGTTATGACCAACCTAGACAGCATATTAAAAAGTGGAGACATTACTTTGCCAGTACAGGTCCGTCTAGTCAAAGCTATGGTTTTTCCAGTAGTCATGTATGGATATGAGAGTTGGACTATAAAGAAAGCTGAGTGCCAAAGAATTGATGCTCTTGAACTGTGGTATTGGAGAAGACCCTTGAGAGTTCCTTGGGCTACAAGGAGATCCAACCAGTGCATCCTAAAGGAGATCAGTCCTGAGTTCAGTCCTTCCTTCATTGGAAGGACTGATGTTGAAGCTGACACTTCAATACTTTGGCCACCTGATGCGAAGAGCTGACTCGTTTGAAAAGACCCTGATGCTGGGAAAGATTGAGGGCAGGAGGAGAAGGGGACAACAGAGGATGAGCTGGTTGGATGGCATCATCGACTCAATGGACATGGGTTTGGGTGGACTCCTGAGAGTTGGTGATGGACAGGAAGGCCTGGCATGCTGCGGTTCATGGGGTCGCAAAGAGTCAGACCTGACTGAGCGACTGAACTGAACTGAACTGAACTGAAAGAATAAAAAGGGAAACCAAATAAACATTGCTATACCAAAGAGATAGGTAGAAATTTAAAAGTAGTGTGCCCAGATCAGTCCTGTAGCTCAAAGCCAAGGGTTCTGGTCACTTAATGGTCTTTAACCGTTACTAATCAGTTTACACTGAATGATCGAGAGGTAAACAGCCAGGGTAGTGATGAAACTCAAAATAATAGGAGAATTAGAGATATTAATACTTGGGGAAGAGACTTACAGGAGTGGCTGTTTTTAAATATTTGAAGGATTATTTTATAAAAGAGGGAGCAGATTTATTTTATGAGTAATTGATTATTGACAGTTTACTGGCTTTTAGAAAGAAAATGCTTTCTAACCATGCTTTCTGCAAACAGATTGGTATGTCCTGTCGGGTAGTGAAGTTCTTAGAGCTGGTATATCAAATAAAAGATTGGGTGGTAGGACCTTTGCAGCATCTTTTAAGTTTCTGTGAGTGTCAGACAGCCTTGTCCGGATTGGATGACTGTTAATGTGACAGCTAACTGTTCTTTCTCACTTCTGTGATCAGTTCCCTACCAGCCACTGTAGATATGCATTTTTTAGACAGACTTTCATTTTTGTTGTTTTTTTTCAGAGGCATAGATATTGAGGCATTAAATGAGGTCATATATTTTCTTTACTACTAACTGTGGATATTGCTGCCATCATGTAATTTTCTAGTGAAATTTAACCTTGATGATAGCATGACAACTAACTTGTAATAAAATGTGGTATCCCAGTTGTATTGCTCGTTTCTTCTAGATGGAGAAACCTTTTTAGTAGCATTCTTTTCTGTAGGGATGGATTAAAAGGAAAAATTGTGTTAGATTTTTACCCCCTCTTCTAGTTTTAAGTAAAAAATTTAATTCATCCATGGTTATAGCCTGGTGCACTGGGAGGACCCTGAGGAGTCGGGTGGGGAGGGAGGTGGGAGGGGGGATCGGGATGGGGAATACGTGTAACTATATGGCTGATTCATGCCAATGTATGACAAAACCCACTGAAATGTTGTAAAGTGATTGGCCTCCAACTAATAAAATAATATTTAAAAAAAAAAAAAAAAAAAAGAAAGATCATTCAATATTTTATTCAAATTTGAAGGTTTGAATTGATTACTGTTCTGTTGAATAAAATTTTAGGAGATGAAAAAATAATAGTCAAAGGATATAGCATAATGTGTAATCCTTTGGATGTTGGGGAGATACTTCAGCATTTGGTAGGGATTGTGACACAAGGGAAGCTGGATAGGAAGGATCTGGGCCTTCTGTCCCCACTTTAACCTACCTACCTCTATTTCTTTTTTAATTATTTTATTGGAGTTCCAAGTTAAGATTTTATTTGGGGAAAAGGAGAAAGGGGAGATTTTTGCAACTATTTAAAAGTGAAATAAAGACAAACTTAACTATTACTGTTCTGTCCAAAGCACTCATTTTTACAGATAAAGAAACTGATTCTCAAAAAAAAAAAAAAAAAAAAAAAAAAAGAAACTGATTCTCTGAGATAATGTCTTACCCAGCTCATAGGGTCTGTTATGGTAGAACTAGAGTTAATCTCTCATTTCAACTCATTCTTCCAGTAATAATAACAATAATGTCCCTATTTCTCAGACTTCTCTGATGATAAGAATTGCTTATAGTACTTATCAAAAATAAAGGCTGTCCTTGATCTCTGGGAAGCTTGAGAACAATTGTACTATGCTATATAAACTAGCTTTGGCATTGGCCTTGTTAAGGAGATTTTTAAATTCTTTGAAGGATTGGAAGTGGAGAGACATATTTTAACATCTTTAAACCAGTAGGCTACTGAGGAGAAATAATTTAATATTAACTTCAGTTGTGAATGTCAGTGTGAAAGTCTGTATGGTCTTCCTAAGCCAAATAAAAAAAGCTCAACCATAAATAACAAAATACTATAATTTAAAAACAGTGCTGATCTTTTTGAAAAATAGAACCAGTTAGCCTTTGTAAGCCATATAATGTAGACCAATGAATTACTTCAGTTCGGCTTTTATTTTCTTCATTTGTGTCATCCTTTGTCTTTCAGGGACAGCACTTGTCCTAGCCAGATTACCTTTGGATAAGATTACTGAATGTCTTAGTGAACTATGTTCTGTTCAAGTTTTGGCATTGAAAAAGGTGAGTCTAATTAAGAAGTGAAACAAATATAGTATGTTTATATGATAGAAAGGAAAAGAGAAAATTCTTTTATTTGCAGGTGGTCTTTTAACTGCCTAGAAAAGTCAAGTGAATGAACTGAGACATTATTAAAATTAATAAATTTGTCAAAGTAGCTACATATATGAAATAAGTATTCCCAAATCAATAGATTTTTACTGTATCAGAAATACCATTTAAAACATACAGTAGAGAAAACACCATTCAAGTTAACTTCCAAAACCATAACCTACCATGTTTCCTTGAAGACTATTGCAAAAATTTCACCTCTTCTCAAATTGCATTTATGGTGCAATAGCAATGAACATACCAGTGGTAGTTTTAGGAGAACCTGATGAAATGACTCTAAAGTTTATCTATCATGATGTACTGGTAGAAGTGTCTAAGAAATTTCAGGAAAGAAGAGGAAGCAACTTGCCTTACCTCTTAAAATATAAAGGTATAATAATTTTGAAGTTTTATATTATAAAATTATTATATAAATTTATATTATATAGTATAATACATATAATCTATAATATGAATGTCTATAATATCCTAATCATTGTAAAAGTAAATGGGAAAAAATTAAATGATACTGTTTTCCACTGTACAATGATCATATAGTAAAAGTTAGTATGCAGTCTTGGCCAGGATGCAGTAAGATGGAGGAAAATAGTTTGCTAATATGAATTTAAAAGTTTTTACCATTTTGAGTAACTTTCAGGGATCTGATGTAAGGAAATAGAGATTGGGACAGAGGTTGATATACAGAGACATATGTTGCCATGTTTGCTATAGGTTTGTATATTTAATGACTGGGTGTTAATATCTTTCTGTCTCTTCAGCTGTTGTCTCAGGAGCCCAGCAATGGCATATCCTCAGATCCCACTGTGTTCTTAGATCGCCTTGCAGTCATATTTAGGTAAGAAGGGAAATGCCAGGTTCCTGCTCTGGATTAAAATCTCTGGTGAGACTATTATGTAGAAGTAAGAAAGTGTTTTTTTTCTCAGCTTCTGAGTACCTCCTATAAACTGCACCTGTCAGAAGACTAATTTACTCCTATTACAAGGTGCAAAGGCAAATTCTAAGAATTTATTTTTGGTAAACTTTTGTCAAAAGACTTTAAAATGTAATTAATTCTTTTGGTCTCTGAATCAGTGATGCTCAAACTTTGAAAAGTGAAAGTGTTGGTCCGACTCTTTTGCGACCCCACAGACTGTAGCCCACCAGGCTCCTCTGTCAATGAAATTCTCTAGGCGAGAATACTAGAGTGAGGAGCCATTCCCTTCTCCAGGGGATCTTCCCTACCCAGGGATGAAACCCGGATCTCCCACACTGCAGGCAGATTCTTGAGCCACCAGGGCTGGCCCTCTCAAACTTCAACGTGCATCAGAGTCACCTGTGGTGCTTCAGTTCCCAAGGCAGCAGATTGCTGGGTCCTATTCCCAGAGTGTCTGATGGATTGGATCTTGATAGAACCCAAGAATTTGCAGTTCTTATAAGTTCTCAGGTGCTAGTGCATTGTATTCCAAAGGTCATACTTTCATAATCATTGCTATGTAATAGTGTATGGGTGCAAACAAATAATGAAGTCTCTTCCATGGCCAGGTGAAATTAAACCTTCTTTGATGTTAAGAGGAGCCTAACAATTAAAAAAGCATTAGAGTGACAGTATTCAGAGAGTCATCCTTTCTTAGTTGCATAATATAACTTATGTGTCCTATAGGTGTATCTGGAATATCAATTAATATTTGTATAAAAGCCTATGTGGAAGAAATTGAAACTGAAGTGTTGTTTTAGCTTGTTCTTGTCTACAAGTATCTTTTTCTGAGTTGGTATAATGCTTTTCTTGTATAATTAGGGGAGCCCCTGTTGCATACCATTCTGAGAGCATATTAACAGTCTTATTTCACACTAAATGAAAGAAAATCTGCAAAAGGTGAAATGCCTTAATGTAAAGAAAAATTATATTTTTTTATATTGGACTTCCCTGGTGGCTCAGCAGTAAAGAGTCTGCCTGCAATGCAGGAGACTTGGATTCAGTCCCTGGGTCAAGAAGGGAATGGCTCCTCTCTCCAGTATTCTTGCCTGAGCAATCCCATGGACAGACGAGCCGAGAGGGAGGCAGTCCATGGGGTCTCAAGAGAGTTGGACATGACTGAGCAACTAAACAACTACGACAGCAGATTTTTATTAAGTTGCTCTTGAGCTTTTTAAAATTAAAGAATTGTTTTCCTTTAAAGAGGTTAGTAGTTAATCATAGTTTTTGTTTTTTCCTGCTTTCCTTCAAATTAGTGGATTCTAGAACTAGATAGATAGTTGAATTCAGTGTATTGTGGGTGGGCCCACATTGTGTATCATTGAGTTTAGACTAGAACTGTGGGAAACATCTTTGGTAGACCAGAGTTTCAAAAGCTTTTACCTTTTAACTGGGAATGAAGCAATACTTGAGTTTTCATAGTGGATTCAGACAACTTAAATATATTTATTAATTTGGAAAAAACTACATATTCAGGTTTACAAAAGGAAAAAAATAAAAAGGATAGTTGTAGTGCCCCATACCTACAGCCCATGTACCCCGAGTTGACTATCTGGTTTTCTTTAATCAGTGAGAATGATACTAAATAAACTAACAGGGATTAGGGCTCTGTGTCCTTGATGAAATTGCTCTTCTTTCACTAATTTGGATCATTGTCTTTCCCCAGACACACCAATCCCGTTGTGGAAAATGGACAAACTCATCCGTGCCAAAAAGTCATACAGGAAGTAAGTACTAAACGATGCCTGTGGAATAAGGCTTTCTTCCTTTTTCCTTATAAGACTCTAAATAGGTAACTAAAGTGAGAAGGTACTGTCTTCTAGGTTTGTAGGAAGATTCAGTTTGTTGATACGCATTCAGTATCAGTGAAAAGATGAATAGAACCATCCAACTAAATATTTTTGATTTTAGATTTGGTAAGAAAATAGGCTGTAAGGAAACACAGCGAAAGGCCTAAGTAGGAAGAGAATTAACTGTGTGAATCCTAGAGTTGTTGAGAGGCCTGGTCAGTACTGGCAGAATGTTTTTGACAAAGCTGATTAACCATCATAGGTTCCTCTTTGACAGTACTTCCTTTGTAAAAACTCAGGGTAACATGAGGATCAGAGGGCATGTTTCGAGAAGTGCTTTTTCAGACTTAAGGGGAGAAACACCACTTATCCTTGAGTGTTCATTGGTATCAGATCTCTTCCTTTAACTTGTACTACTTCTTCCCATCCTATATCAGAAGTTCAGAGTTTAGAAAAATAGAGATCTTTGTCTTTTTAGTAAAATTAGTCATGCTAATTATGTTGTAAAGAATTACTGTGCTTCCCTTAAGGCATGGTTATTTTTATTGATGGATAGTGTATTGAACCCCAGCACATATACACACACCCACTGACCAGAATCAGGCCATGTGTGTTGCTGTAAAGAAAGTTTTTCCCCAAATTATGTAAAAGCCAAATCAGTTGTTACCAACTTGGGAGCATTTTTCTCAGCACTTAGTTGTTCATTATTTTCTTCCTTGTGCTCTTTTCACTTTTGACTCAGATATGGCCAATTTTATCTGAGACTCTAAATAAGCACCGTGCTGATAATCGGATTGTAGAGCGTTGTTGCAGGTGCCTCCGTTTTGCTGTTCGCTGTGTAGGCAAAGGATCCGCGGCCCTGCTGCAGCCACTAGTCACACAGGTGAGTTCCCTGTAAGATGGAAAATGTAAAGGATACAGAGTTTTTAAATAGGAGGCTTTAGAACAAAAGCTCTTACTAATGAAATGAAACACTTCAATATTTCTTAAATACAAACTAAAAAATATTTGAAAGATAAGTAGTGCCGTGGTAGGCGTGTTATTTTTATGGCAGATAGCCTGTAATCTGTTCTGTGTAGTGATAGTCTAAATAGCAGCACATCTCAGTGTAAAATTCATAAATGGGAATGACTTTAATGAATCAGCTGTTATGTATTAAGTATTTTATATTAATTTCCTTTCTAAAAATGTGGCAAGTCAAGCTTTGCTGTTTCTGGCCTGAAGAGATTTTCTTCTTTCTTCACTATAGTTAGTTGTTCATATAAGTGTCTTATTTGTCAGGAAATAAATTTGACTCATTCAGTCAACATGATTGGTATGTAATTATGGTGATGTGGCTCATTGTACATGACTCTCGGAGATCATATCATCTAGAATATTCTTTTGAGACACCTATGACTAGTGACTTAATTCACTAAGTAATTTATGTTGGAGTTAACCTAACAGCAGGGCCAGAACTAGATTTAGGCAAGTGAGGTGCCATGACCTAGAATTGATGGAGGCGAGGCAAAGTGCCAATCTTGCATTTGCAGGACTCTGAGCAAGTACCTTCTCAAATTTTGCTCTCATCTGTGAGGAAAGCTACTACAGGGCTTCAGGCTAGACCTCACCCACTCAACCTGAAGTGGCCTTCTCCAACTGGGCAGGGCATCTATTGGACCGACCCTGACAGTGAGTGCCCCTCAAGTTCTTAAGTTTTGCCTCACTCTTAAGGAAGCTCTTATCCTGAACCAGGGTCATCCTGTCGCTGTGTCAGTTGGCAGTTACATGATCATGCTTCCTTAAATTGTAGATTTGATTGAAGTTTGTAAAGGTAAATATGTTAACAGAATTTTTTTAGTGATTTTTTTGCGTTTACTATACCCTGAGTACAACAGTATGTGTTACATTTTGACTGTGTTCAGTTCTGGTCAAGTGTCTTCTTCAGTGCAATACATTATGGGTCCAATACAATGTGGTTTAATATCCCTTTGCTATTAGAGGATACGCCCATGACTTCTGGGCTTCCCTGGTGGTTCATATGGTAAAGAATCTACCTGCAGTGCCGGAGACCTGGGTTCAATCCCTGGGTTGGGAAGATCCCCTGGAGAAGTGAGTGGCTACCCACACCAGTATTCTTCCTGGAGAATCCCATGAACTGAGGATCCTGGCAGGCTACAGTCTTTGGGGTCACAGTCAAACAGGACTGAGCGACTAACACTTTCACTCATGATTTTTATATTACTCTCTTATTCCAATAGCATAGGGTAGCATCTTATATAGAAAGTATGTTAAAAAATCTGTGCACATGACAAAAAAGTACAAATTCGAGGTCACTAAACTCCAGCCTGTGGGCCTGCCACTTGTTTTTTGTAAATAAAGTTTTACTGATAGTCATGCTTAATCATTTAAGTATTGTTTATTGGCCATTTTTGTGTTTCAGTGGCAAAGTTAAGTGATCAAAAGATTGTAAAGCCAGTAGAGCCTAAAACCCTTTGCTGTCTGGCCCATAACTTATTCATTAAGTACAGCATACAATTTTGAGTATACAACACTAAACAGATTCATAGCTTCCATCTTGTGTTCTTTTCATGCCATATGCTGATAAGAGCCAATTACTGGACCCTTCCACCCCACCAAGATCAAAGAATTGAATTTATGTAATAAGATCAAAACATGTGTGTTAGGATGGCTTTTTTTTTGTTGATTTTTTTGCTGCACTGCTTAACTTGCAAGATCTTAGTTCCCCGACCAGGTATTGGACTCCTGGCCCCAACAGTGAATGCACTGATTCCTAACCACTGGATGACCAGGGAATTCCCATGTGATGGCATTTTGAATAGATGAATGTACAGTGGCCTAATTTTTGGAGGATAGCAGGGTAAAAATTCTAAACAAATAGTTTAAATACTTTTATTGTATTAAAATTTTTATTGTCCAGAGATCTAGATATCTTGATTAGAAACACTGTTTTTTACCCAAAAGATTAAATAAAGGAGTTTAGAAACCAATTTAAACAATGCCTTCTGTCTCCTCTAAAATGAGGGGCATTTGATACTTTGTTCCTGCTGTGGTAGTTTTTGTTTTTGTTTAGGGATACTTTATTAGGGCATTGCAAATATAACAGAAGCCTTGGATAATAATTTAGGAATAGTTCCAGTGTGTAGTATTATACAACTCATCTACAGCATTGTTTTGAAAAGATGAAAGGTCGAAGGCTTGAAAGAACTCTAAATAGAGTACTTAAAAATTATTGAGCCCTATGTTTTAGAAAATGTTGCCAACAAGCTTTATTATGTTGTCTTAAAGAGAAGAGACCAATCTATCTCAGAATTTCTTCCCTCAGACAGCTATTTAAGCTGATACTCTTTGAGGGATGAATAGTTGAACTAATTGGTTTTTCCCTTGGCAGATGGTAAATGTTTACCAGGTACATCAGCATTCCTGTTTCCTGTACCTTGGTAGTATCCTTGTGGATGAATATGGCATGGAAGAGGGCTGTCGGCAGGGACTACTAGACATGCTCCAGGTGTGTTCTCTTGGAGGGTCTGAAGGCCTAGCAGTGTGTTCTTCACCATGTCTTTAATTCTGTTGCTTCTTCAGGTTTCCTTCTCAGGCATAATGATTTCCTAATATGGAGGTAGATCTTCCTAGATATTCTGTGGACAGGCCTGCTTGGGAGAAAGAGAGATTGACTACACAAATGCTGGTCATTACAGTTATTGCTGTCTAATTTATGCTCTCCAGAGACAAGAGTTTTTGGGAAGGTGGGAAGATGGGCAAGTGGATTTGAAATAAAGGATCTCTTAGCTCAAGCATGATTGTATTTTTAATTTCTTGCCTGAACAGCCAGTGAACTAGTTTACTTAGCAGGGATGGTCTCGCCTTAGGGTAAATAGCAGGCATTGTAAAAGGCTTCTTATATATTGCTTTTACCCTCTCCTAGTCAAAGAGGGGAAAATATATTAGGGAGTTAAATCATGGTGCTCCTTTTCCCAAGATGTCTTTCCCTTTAAAATTGACATTTCATAATTATTATTATTAAAATGTCAGCTACTCCCTTAGTTGACCAGATCATATCTAGTACATGCAGAGTTGTCACTTTCAGAAACTTCTAAAACTTTGAGATGACATCTATCCAATTTCATCAACAGTCTGTACCCTAAACCCTTTCTGAAATGTAGACCTCATATGTGAAGACTTTATGTCAACTGAGAAGGATTTTTGTCTTCCCTTTTTTGATCTGAATCTCATCACAGTCTTTTTCTTACCTGTGCTTTACCTCTTTGTTCTCTGTGTATATTGTGATATTTAGCAAGTCTGAATCCCATGGCATTTATTTACAAGCATTCATTTCAAAATCACTTCTGTTTTAGGCACTGTGCATCCCTACCTTTCAGCTCTTAGAACAGCAGAATGGACTCCAGAATCACCCTGACACAGTGGATGACCTATTCAGGCTAGCCACGAGGTCAGTCCTTCTGAAAATCAACTTTTTTTCTTACTGGTCATCCTCATCATTGCTTGGTTTTGTCACCTAACATTTACCTGTTTCCTTCTCTGTAAAATTAGGTAAGAGAAGTAGGTAGAGTAATTCTTCGTAATCCAAAGTTAAGTTGAGAACCAGAATATTCCCATAAATGAAGAAGAGTTGGATAAGCACAAGGGGAAATAACTGAGCTCCTTTCATAAAGGAGGGAACACACCCAAGACAACAAAAATGAGTTTTGCAAGAACATTTGACTAGACAGTCTCTAGAATCCTGTGTAGTTTTAATGTTTTGCGCTACTATGATGTCATGCTTGGCTTCAACTTTTTCCTTGAGGAGCTTAGCATCCTTAAGATATAATCATATCTCAGAATAAAAATTTTTTAGACTTTTAAAGTACTTTAAAAATTATCTGGTACTGTACTTCCCATCTCTGCTCCTAGCCTGCCACCCCATTTGTTCTTAAATTCCTTTTACTAGTATCACTGATGTTTGTATTCATTCTTAGTCCCTAGCTCAGGAATTTGATACAAATCAGTTGGTAATGAACACTTCTTTTGGTTAGTTTTTGGACAAGTTAGAAAACCCTTTTAATTTTATTTATTTATTTTTTGAGTTGGTATGAGAAAACTGTTGGGTGGGCTGTCAACCTGTTTTCCTGGTGTGTTTCTTAAAAAATAAATCTCAAGAGATTCTCTTTGCACAAATGATTGCCTTGGTGAAATAAATTTAGAATGTTATTTTACTTTCTCTTGGAGATTTTCTATGAACATTAAAGGATCTGAGAAAATTGGGAAGTATAGAGTTCCCATATATCCTTACCTTCCCCCCTCCTTCCCTCACAGCCTACCTTGCCATCAGCATCCCCCACTAGAGTGGCCCATTTATTAAAATTAATGAACTTCCATTGACACATCATTTTAAAAATATTTACTTTACATTAGGATTCTGTCTTGGTGGTGGTCTTCCTATTGTTGTTTAGTTGCTAAGTCCTGCCTGACTGTTTGCAACCCCATGGACCATAGCCCACCAGTGTCCTCTGTCCATGGGATTTTCCAAGCAAGAATACTGGAGTGGGTTGCCATTCCCTTCTCCAGGGGATCTTTCCAACCCAGGGATCAAATCTGTGTCTCCTACATTGCAGGCCAATTCTTTACCACTGAACCACCAAGGAAACCAAGGTCTTTCTATGGGTTTGGACAAATGTATGACATATACCCACCATTACAGTATCATAGAGAATAGTATTGTCAGTATTCCCTGTGTTTTACCTATTCATGTTCCTACCCTCCACTCCCTCAATCCCTAACAATCACTGATCTTTTTACTATCTCCATAGTTTTGCTTTTTACCATGGATATATTTTTATAGCCTAATTTTGTAATTTTTACCTTGCCTATCTTTCCATACCAGGTTTATTCAGCGTAGCCCTGTTACCTTGCTGAGGAGCCAAGTTGTCATCCCTATCTTACAGTGGGCCATTGCCTCTACTACCCTGGACCACCGGGATGCCAACTGTAGTGTCATGAGGTTCCTCCGAGACCTCATCCATACAGGGGTAGCCAATGATGTAAGTATAAACAGTGTATTAAATAGTTTTTCTACTTGTAGCTCATTATCACCTCATATATCATTCCTTAGGGAAAAAGAAGCATCTCATTTGATCTGTGTTGGTAGGTATATTCCATAGTGAATCATTCACTAACCAAAATATCAACTAGTAGATTTAAGACAACCTATAGTACGTGTTGTAAGCTGTATCAACTAGTCTAAACTATCTCTACTTTCAAGCCATTTAGTGTCTAATTGAAGAGAGAAATAGAGTTGTAAAGAACTAAACAATAGCAGTAAGGCAATATTTGATTGTCAGATAAGTGATAAAAGTTGTGATTGCTGTGAGATCAGAGGAGGGAAAACTCTTTGGAAAAAGTAGGTTGGGATAACTTTCTGGACGAGGAGGGACCACAGTGGAGCCTTTCGGATGGACTGGAAGAAAATCTAAATGGGTATATAAATCATAATCAGAGAAAGGACTAAGTTTGTTAATAGATACTTCAGAGACCTTTTTGGCTGGAGGTAAAGCGGTTCACGAAATTTTCAAACGTAGGTTTGACTAGATGTGGAGTGGCATTGAAAGTAAGGGAGAGCAGAAACAGTATGTGATAGACTAATTGAAGAGTTTTGACAGTAAAAAGAGAGGAAAAAGAAGACAATAGCTAGAACTAAAAGGCATTTTAAAAGGTTTTTTCCAACATATTAGAAATATGTATATTCAAAGACTAAAAAGGAAGAAAATAAGTAAAGATTAAAAAAAAAAATCTTGTTGTTTTTGTGGCCACACACAGCATGTGGGATATTTGTTCTTTGCCAAGGATCAAACCCAAACCCCTTGCAATGGAAGTGCAGGATCTTAACCATGGATCCCCAGGGAAGTTCCTAAGTAAGATTTCTTTGATAGAGAATATTAGATGTTTGATAGAAGTCTTCTTTTTTCAGTTGCTTTTTATTTTTTTCATTTTTTAATTTTTTTAAATCAAAGTTTATTTTTTTCCCTTTATTTTTGCTTATTAAACTGAATGAAAAGTTGCATTGTCCTAAGTTTTTCAACATGGAAACTTTCAAAACTACATTGTGAATTATGAGTGCTTCCATTCCAAGCATGAGAAAAAAGTATACTAGCTTTTTAGAAATATCTTTAGCCCATAAGCAATATATCTAAAGAGCCATCAATTGAAGGAATAAAGAACTTTTATAAACAAAAATGTTTCCTTACTCTGTGTGTGCATGCTCAGTCATGTCCAATCCCTTGCGACCCCATAGATTGTAGCCCACCAGGCTCCTCTGTTCATGGGATTTTCCAGGCAAGAAGACTGGAATAGGTTGCCATTTCCTCCTCCATTCAGTTGCTTTTTAGAAAAGGAGATAGGAATACTTTATTTTTTACCAGAATAAAAGGTTAAAAGGATCACTACCCTTAATCTCTAACCATTATTTCTCTTCTGTGTTCTATTCATGAAAAACCTAAGGCTTAGGGTTAGTCTCAACTGAAACCCTTACCCACTTCCTTGAAACTAAATTCTTTTTTTTTTTTGAAACTAAATTCTTAATATTTTCTTGCTAGTGACAGACAGTGCACCTTGTGAGTCCAGCTATTATATATACTTTCTTTTCTGAGAAAGAAAACTACTAAAAGGAAAGAGTACTTGCTCTTCGGAAAGTTGAAATTAGCACTTTCCTGTTGTTCCTGTTTTCTTACAGCATGAAGAAGACTTTGAATTACGGAAAGAACTAATTGGACAGGTGATGAACCAACTTGGACAGCAGCTTGTAAGCCAGCTACTTCACACATGCTGCTTCTGCCTCCCCCCGTATACCCTACCCGATGTGGCTGAAGTGCTCTGGGAGATCATGCAGGTTGACAGACCGGTAAGATTGTTTTCTTTTTTTTTTTTTGGTAAGATTGTTTTCATAAGGAACCCACTTTCAGTCCTGGACAGTTTCTTGAGAGGCTGACTCTAACTTTGAAACTAGTCCTATTGTATGCTCTTGTAACATAATTTAGGTACATTGCTAAGTTTAGTTGTTAAATGAAGGAGCCAGTAGAAAGATTCTAGAGAATATGTTTGTGTCATTGTAAGAATCTAATACAGTAGTATTTTTGTTTTTCTAAAAAGTACTCTTTGAGCCCTTGTGGACTGACAAGTTTATTCCAAACATCATTGATAAGAGAAATAAAATTTCTGTACTCTTACTTTTTAATAAATATACTTGGTTTCTAGGTAACAAAAACCTTATTATGTACATTTAACTTTACAAAAAATGTTGGATTTGTAAGCCTTGTTATCTCTTATCTTTCTGATCATGACCTTTCTAATAGGCCTTAATATGATATGTCTTTATAGTTTGAATTTGCATTCCCATTATGATTGGTGACACTGAGCATTTTTTGTGTATCTGTTGGCCTTTCGTGTATCTTCTTTCAAGAAACATTTGTTGAAGTCCTTTGCCCATTTTTTAACTGGGTTATTTGGTTTTTTACTAGACTGCTATGGGTTGGTTTTTTTTTGTATATTTTAGATACTAACCTCTTACCAGGTATATGGCTTACAAATATATATCTTCTCCCACTCCTTAGATTTTCTTTTTACTTTGTTGATGGTTTCTGTGCAGAAGCTTTTAAGTTTGATGTAGTTTCCTGTGTTTATTTTGCTACTTGTGCTTTAGGTGTCATTGCCAAAAAATCATTACCAAGACCTATGTCACAGTACTTTAGGCCTTTGTATTCTTCAAGGAGTTTCATGATTTCAGGTCTGTGTTTAGTCTTTAACCTGTTTTGAGTTACTTTTTGTGAGTGGTGAAAGGTAAGAGTGTAGTTTCTTTGTTTTACATGCAAATATTCAACTATTCCAGCATTGTTTATTGAGAAGGCTGTCTTTCCTACATTGGATATTCTCATCTCCTTTGTCCTATATTAGTTGACAGTATACAATTTAGTTTCTTATTGTTTTTTTTTTTTTAATGGGGGATACTGTGGTTAAGGGTCATTTTGGAATGCCAAAATGTTGTCAATTAAGAGTTTGTTCTTCTGTTTGCCTCTGCTTGTTTCTGTCTGAGTGGTGTGTTGTCTTCCTTAGAGGCAACACTTGGAGAATTCTGTGGTACTTTTAAGCATTTATAGTGGAATATTACTTTTGGTCTAGTCTGTTGTGATCATGTGCTTAGTCACTCAGTCTGTGTCCAACTCTTTGCAACTCTATGGACTGTAACCCACAGGTCTGTGTCCATGGGATTTTCCAGGCAGGAATACTGGAGTGGGTTGCTATTTCCTTCTCCAGGGGGTCTTCCTGACGCAAGGGCTCGAACCCACATCTCTGTGTCTCCTGCATTGGCAGGCAGATTCTTGTCCACCGTGCTACCTAGGAAATCCCATTGTGATCCTAAATTAACATAGTGGAAAAACACATAATGTAAAAAATTTAGGTATAAAAAAGTTCTTCTACAGCTAAAAACTATAACCAAAGCATACATCTTACTTAAAGACATGAAGAAAAATTAGAGCCAAAAGAGAAAACAAAAAGAGCAACAAGAAAGAATTTTCTTAACCCAAAGACTAGGCAGTTATCACAAAGGAACTGACTGGATGTTGACTTCTACTGAGAGAAATGACCTTAAAATCCTTAAGATTCTGGATTCATATTTGTATATACACTTTTTTAAATGTTTACTTGTTATACTTTTTGACCCTGCTCTTTTTAGTACGTGAACTTTTTCTTTGGGTTGCCCTTGATCTCTAAGCTCAAGAGATTTTTGGCAGCAGTCTAATTTTTTAAATATTGCATAAGTTTAATGATAGAAACAGAATAATAACTTCATACAGAAGAGACTTTACTTCCAAGGTAGAAGGGCTCCATCTGAAATGATGTCTGCTACCCCCTTGAAGGGAGTCTGGGCATGCCTTTGTAGGCTGTTCCAACGCTCAGTAGGTTGGAAGGCCAAAAATAGTACTTCTGTTAACTCCTTTATTTACTTGCAAGTCTGGAGCGCTAATGCTACTAAGGAAAGCTTGTGGGTTTTTGTTATTACCTGTAGGGTCTCAATTGAGTAAGTCCTGCCTCCTTTTAAAATGCTTATCCTTCTTCTCTGTACAGACTTTTTGTCGATGGTTAGAGAATTCTTTGAAAGGTTTGCCAAAGGAGACAACAGGGGGAGCTGTCACAGTGACACACAAACAACTTACAGATTTCCACAAACAAGTCACTAGGTGAGTGATAAACAGCAGCTGGCGTATGTAGAAAGAATATCTTTGTTTCTTACATCATCTTAGTTACAAATATACCCAGGAATATTTTTGTGTGTATACCTTTATAAATTAAAATTTTGTGTCTTCTTAACTCTTGAATTGCACAAATTAGTGTTGGAAACCAATCTGGGGGGAAATATCACCATGCTGTACGTGTGTGCCTGTTTTATTGTTCATATGAATCAAACATATCCTAATAGGTAAGTGGAAGCATTATGTCTTCCAACAGAACAACAGTGCCTTGAACAGCTCACTATCCTTCAGGAAATCTGTATCTTTTTAAAGTCCTTCCCAGTTCTTATCCAAGGGTCAAGAATGCAGGTGTCTGACTAGGTGAAGCAGTGGTTGTAAAATATTATGGAGTGATGCAGACTGATTGGGAAATTTTGCCATGCCTAATTTAGAAGATAAGCGAATTCTAATTCAATGCAGACCAAACAAAACCTCTCTCTGGGATACATTAGTCCCATAGAGCCACTTGCTTACAGCCTAGTTAATATGTTAAGTATACATGTATGGGTTTGTTGGGTTGTTTTTTTTTTCTTACTGTAAATGTAATAAACATTTTAAATATAGGTACATAGTCTTCCTAATTACAGTTTTATAGCTGTAAGATATTGATTGATTTCCTTACAGTGCCTCTATTAATTTTCTTTTTTTAGTATTATGAGTAATATTGGATGTCTAGCCCTTAGCTTCTTTTGACTATTTGCCTTAAGAAACAATCACTGACTCAAAATTATGTGATTTTCATGGTTCTTGATAGTATTAACAACAGCAACTTAAATTGGATTTTGTAACTGGATTGGATTTTGACTAAATTTTTTTAGGCAGTGCTTATATTCATATAGTGTAATGATTTTAGGTCCAAAAATGAGTTATTGCAGTGAGGTTGGTAATAGTGGAAAAGAAGAAGGAAAAAAATACATGTGATGATACAGAGAAATATATAAGATATAAAGGGGGAAAAAACATCGTATAATCCAACTTGCACTTAAGATTTTTTTTATTTAAACTTTTGATAAAATACACACAAAATTTACTGTCCTAACTATTTTTTTAAACCATTTTTAAGTGTATCATTCAGTAGTAGTATTGCATTCACACTGTTGTGAAATTAACCCAAAACTTGTTTTATCTTACAAAGCTGAAAGTATACTTATTAAACAACTCCCCTTCCTCCTTCCTCTAGGCCCTAATAATCATTGGTCTACTGTCTAAGTTTAACTACTCATAAAATGAAATCATAGTTTTTGTCCTTTTGTGATTTACTTAGCATAATGCCCTTAAGGTTCATCCAGCATTGTAGCAGGAATCAGAATTTCCTTCCTTTTAAAGGCTGAGTAACATTCCATTGTATGTATATATTGTATCTTATTCATCCATTCATCCTTTGATGGATGTTTGGTTGATTCTGCCTCTTGGCTATTGTGAATGATTCTGCTATAAACATGAGTGTATAAATATCACTTCAAGACCCCACTTTCAGTTCTTCTGGACATATACCCAGAAGTGGAATTGCTGGATCATATGGCAGTTCTGTGTTTAATTTTTTTTTACATAACTGCCATACTGTTTTCCATAGCAGCTATACCATTTTGCATTCCCATCAATGGTGCGCAGGTTCTAATTTCTCCATATCTGTTTTATTTTTGTTACCTGTGCTTTTGGTGTTACATGCAAGAAATCATTACCAAATATAATGTCATTGAAGCTTTTCCCCAATATTTTCTTCTGAGAGTTTTATAGTTTTAGGATTTACACTTAGGTCTTTGATTCATTTTGAGATAATTTTTGTATGTGATGTATGTTAAGGGTCTGACTTCATTCTTTTGCAGTTTTCCCTGCACTGTCTATTTTTCATTGAATGGTCTTGGTACCCTTATTGAAAATCATTTATATGTAAGGGATTTATTTCTAGACTCTTTATTCTATCCCAGTGGTTGTCTTTATTTCAGTCCCATACTGTTTTGATTATTATAGCTTTGTTAATAAGTTTTGAAATTGGGAGACTTCCAACTTTGTTTTTTTTCAAGAGTTTTTTGACTATTTGGAGTCCCTTGAGATTTCATATGATTTCTTTTTTTGCACTCTAATCCTAGGTTTATTCAACATAACCCTTTTACTCTACATAACAAAGTAGTACAAACATGACATTATCTAAAATACTACAAAGTTACAAAACTCAAAACAGAAAATTTATAGTACTGAGTAGACAATAAAGGCCAAAGAAGCAGTATACACATTGCTGAGGTAACCTGCCTGGCCACCAGGAATACCAGCACAGTAAGGGGGAACTGTGTTCATATGAATTTTAGGATAGGTTTTTCTATTTCCACAAAAAAATGTCATTGGGATTTTTGACTGGGATTGCATCGTATCTGTTGATCACTTTATTATAGCATTGACACCTTAACAATGTTAGGTTTTCTAATCTGTGAATGTAAGATATCTTTCCATTTATTGGTGTCTTTAATTTCTTTCAGTCACATTTTATAGTTTATTTTACTCTTTTTCATGCTGTTGTAAATGAACCAACTTGCACTTTTAAAAGCTGTTCTAATACACACACACACACACACACAGGCTACTTTATTACAAATAATAAGTAGTAAATTTAAGGAAAGATGTACATAGAACTTTCCTAACCTGTGCTATTTGTTTTTTTTTTTTTCATGAGCATGGTATATATACTTTTACAATTAAAACCAGACCTAGTTTTTTAGAAGGAGATAAAATTAAATGTTAATCTTTTTTTCTGAGAATTGATTTCTTGCTACTCTCGAAAGTAGCTTACTTTCTCATCCCCCAGAGTCTCCAATAATTTTATTAGTGTTAAAATCCCTAATCTTTGAGTATTACTTTTTTGTAGTTTACAAAGTGGCCTAACTTCATGCCCCAGAAATAACTGACTTTGGGCCACAGATCAAGTGACATGCATGACTTAAAAATAGCATGTGACTGCCTTCATGACATATTTTGCCGAAGGAGGAGATTTCCTTTCTAGTAGGTAGTCATATATTAATTGGGATAACCTTTAAAAAACTCTCTCTTTTTTTTTTTTAACTGTGAATCTTCCCAGTAGAAGTAGTGTTCTACCTACAAGGTGTCTCAGAGGAAAGAAGAATAACAGTTGTTTCTCTCTGCTTCTGTTTTTTTCTGTTTTATCCAGTGTTGTTCTTTAGGACAGGATCGTATTGGCCATAGATTAGGGCAAATGAGAGCATGGGGAGAACCCTCAAAGGAGGACTGGGCTTAAAGTCAAGGCTGTTGGTTTGAATCTTGCCACTTACTGTTACTTTGCAGCAGATTTTTTATCTGTAAAATAGGGTTAGTGATACCTCGCTCTTAGGGTTATGGTGAAATACCAAGTGGAAATTTAAAGATGATCTGGCACGTAGTAGGTGATTGGTGAATGTTAATTTTCTCCTTGGAAAAGAGCCTGCCAGAATGTCATTATGTACTTGCAAAACTAGCTAGAGCATGTCTCCCTCAGCTCTAAGGCAGCCACCCACACATGGAATAAGTCCCTACCAAGTTCATATTTCCTCATCCAGGCTAATACATGATGGTAGAAATACAGCATAAGTCTGAAATAAAAGTCATGGACATTCCATAATGTAAGGAAAATCTTGAGGCAAGGAAAATGAACCCAAGTAATGCATTGCTTTAAACAAAAATATCTGTGATCTTTGTCCTTTAATACAAGAAAATAAGATACATTATCAAGCTGGCCTGCTTGATTTCTTACTGCTAAGCAAGTTTTACAGTTCCTCCTTTAGTAGGCTGTGACATATGATGGGAAATGAACAGAAGTAAGAGGAAATACTGAGGTTCTAGAGAAAGGATTTGAAATTGCTCACCTCCTCTTAGTAATTCTCTTTCTCTAATGTGTGTATGCCCTTGAACCTTCTGTTCCACACATGACTCAGTCTCCCTTTTGGTTTTAAGGTCCTGTTACTCCTGCCTCAACATGCTGCTTTGTTTGCCATCCTAGCAGGGAGGGTAAACTGGTTCAGTTTCATTTCAGCAAGTCCAAGCCTGTTTCTCATATGGTACTGGTAATTAATTCCCTGGCATTTTTAGTGGCCAACTTGAAGAAAACTGGAGGTTTTTCATTCTAAAATATCATTTTTGCTTTCCAGATACCACTAAGCATGTCCAGAAGAAATTTTGCCGTCATTTCCCATTTCTCTTGTCTTGGTACTTACTCTGTGAGTGTCACTTGCATGAGGATCTCAAGGTCAGAAGACAGGAATACGAAGCCTTGACACTAGAATAGGCCAGTATGGGGGTGTCTTCTTGCTGAAGTCGGTAGTTAGAGCTTGATTACTTTCCATTATGCAGATCAGATGAAAAGGGCTACATTTCTCAGCACACTACTGGGACTATGGGGCTTGAGGAATAGTGACCATGAAATTACTCCAAGGTACAGTGAAAGTCTCCTGGGGATGTATCTGGAGAAAACTATAATTGAAAAGATACATGCACCCCAGTGTTCATAGTAACTCTGTTTATAGTAGCCAGGTCACGGAAGCAACCTCTCAATGTTTGTCAACAGATGAGTGGATGAAGATGTGGTATATATACACAGTGAAGTTCTTACTCAGCCATAAAAAGAAATGAAATAATGCCATTTGCAGCAACATGGAAGGAGCTAGAGATTATCATACTAAGTAAAGAAAGTCAGAAAGAGAAAGACAGATAACCTTATGATCTTACTTACATGTGGAATCTAAAATATGACACAAATGAACATATTTACAAAACAGCAACAGACAGATATAGAAAACAAACTTATGATTACCAAAGGGGAAAGGGTTGAGGGAGGGATAAATTACACCACATTTTCAATCAACTCTACTTTGATTATTTAAAAATAAATAAATAAAGGATAAGAAGGATTAGAATGGTGGGACTAGAAGCCAGAAAATTCTACAAAAGTAATGGCAATTTTGAATGCATAAATATAAATAGATAAGTGTAAATTAAAACAATCCCAAAATATTAAATGCCAGGAGGACTGAGGCAGAAAACAGAAAATAGTTCTAGTTTTTAAAGAAATTTTTATTTTATTTATTTATTTTAAATCCATTTCTTTGGACTTAATCACCAAGGACACTTAAGTTAAACATTGACTAAAACTCTTGACAGCAGAGCAGTTGCTGACAGGATTGGGGGCAGAAGTTGAGCTGATTCAAGAGACTGTAACACACATAACTCATTTCACCCTATCTCACCACAGTTCTCCTGTACTTGTATTTGGGTTTCAGTACTTTTGCTTGCCTCATGAATGAGGCTAAGAAGTTGTCATTTCTTTTCCATAGTTAACCATGATCTCTGGTTAAAGAAGTGTAGAATTGAAGAACATCTAAGGCTTTAGGATCACAAAAGATTTGGAGTCTCTAACATTATCCTAAGTTTATCTCTTCCCTGTTGTCTTAGTCCCTTGTAACATCAGTAATACACCACACAGTAACTTTTCTAGAGTTAAATATCTTGCTCCTTCATGACTTTCAGAAGCATGCGTGATAGGGGTTCCCTCACCTAGAAGAAATAGCTGAGGAATCCAGATGTAGGCACTTAAGGTGATGGCTCTCATTACCTTCTTTTATGCTGGATCACGGTTAGTGATTCCCGCTCTGACATTTAACCATTACAAGAAGGAGAGAGCTTTCTTCTGACATTGAATCCTAGGCTATAGGCTGTGGTCCCTGATTTTTTCAGCACCAAAGAGAGGGCCACATAAGGGTGAGCATATTATTAATTGAATGTGCTTTGTTTTCCACTATTTTAGCTGAGCCTCATGTTCATTTACCAAAAACTATTATGAAGACTGGCAGAAAAGAATGCAGCTGGCATCAACTGGTTTTTTGGTGACAGTCTTAAGACAAAGGAAGCCTTTTGAAAAAACAGGGTCAAATGAATATTGGGCTATTCATACCACCTAGGCATCTCTGTGCTTGCCTGAGGACCAAGAGCAGCTTCCTCCTCCTCCCTTTCTTCATGCCTTAACCCTTTCCTCTCTCCTCTCCCTTCTCCTCCCACAGCGGGAAATCTTGAGCAGCCTGTTCAACTAGACTGATTGAGAGTTACTTGCTGAACTGGGCTTTAAAACAAAATCTGCTTTTGGAAAAGAATGAGGAAACCAGGGTACCTAAGTTAGCTCAGTTCATAGAGTTAAAATGATCCACCTTAGGTGAATATGCTTGCTTTTTTACTTTGAGGGTTCTAACTTTGCTTAGATTTATCAAGGAGTTTAACCAAATATTGTTACTGTTATTTGGCCACACAGCATATGGGATCTTAGTTCCCTGATCAGGGATCGAAACTTTGCCCCCTATAGTGGAATTGCAAAGTCTTCCACTGGACCACCAGGGAAGTCCCCCAACCAAGTCTTATTGTTGTAGCAGCCTATATTTGTCAAATGCTGTTTTGTTCGCCGTTCTGTTATCCTAAGCACTTTACATACAGGAACTGTTTTAATCCTCAGAACATCGTGGCGTAGATAATGGATGAGGAAACTGAGGCAGATTGGTAACTTGCTCAAAGACACAATGAAACCAAAATTTAGACCTAAGCAATTTTTTCTCCAAAGCTCACTCTTTAAGGGCCACATAACTTATAATTATTCCCATATACATTAGTTAATATTTACCCCTGAGTTACAGAAAGATGGAAAGTAGGGTCAAGAGATGATAGAGAGAGCAGAGCTGGGACAGTTCTCAGGGTCCCTCAAAGTTGTGGTTGCTTTTCAGTCTATTATACTTTTCTTATCAGGCAGGGACCAACCTACCTTTCTTTTGTTTTCTAGTGCTGAGGAATGTAAACAAGTTTGCTGGGCCTTGCGAGACTTCACCAGGTTGTTTCGATAGCTCACACTCCTGTACTGTGCCTGTCACCCAGGTGAGTGGTATATAGTTCTCAGCCTTCTCCCTGGATGTCAGGAGTCCTTGAGGGTGGGCACAGGTTTTAATGCCCACCATGGAACTAGTACTATAGCTGGAATTTTGGATGCCATTCACCCCCATAAGAAAGTTACTATTGCAGAATATCTTTTTTTAAAAAATTCCTCCCTTCCTCTTCTTACAGATACTTCCAGAATGGTAAGTATGTGTGGTGACAGATGACATTTATGGAGCCCTGATTGCATGTCTGGTACTATCCTAAGTACTTTGTATCATGTACAAAGCATATTATGTACTAACTGTAAGATAGTCCTCACACAGTCCTCTGGATTAGTTACTATTATTATTTCCATTTTACAAATGAGGAAATTTGTAAATGAGGTTCGAAGATGTTAAGTAATTTGCTTGATGTCACAGTCAGTACTTGATAGAGCCACAGTTCACTTTTCTGGTGTCAGAGTCGTCACATTTACCCACTCTACTTAGTGCTTTTACATAGTACCCTTTACATAAAGTCAATGGTTTTTAAACCTTTTTTTAGTAGGCAGAGCCTTCTTTCAAAATAAAATCTTGCATGAAACCCCAGTATTTAAGCAGACTTAAATGAAGTTTCCAGGTTTGGTTTTGGAGTCAGCAGCCTGGATCTGCTGGCTTACTCTTTACCCCTACATATTACCCCTGAGCACACTCAGAATTGGAAAAGAACCACAGACAGTATTTCATTAAACCAGTAGCTCCTTTAAAATCACAAGGTAAAAAAATCCAACTACTTCTTTTCCTTTGTTTTTAAACTGAAGTTCTTACATCAGAGGCCAGAGTGAGGTACTGGAGCTTGTATAGAAACTTCTGCCTTGTGGTTGACTTTATGAAGTGCTTGCCATCTCCTGGACCACAGTTAATTGACTGTCTTCTCTCTTTTTTTGTCAGGAATGTCTTTTTTAATTAGAAGACAGGAAGAAAACAAAAACCAGACTGTGTCCCACAATCAGAAACCTCCATTGTGGCAGAGGGGCCTTCACCGCCACGAGGGCATCCCGCCAGACAGGGAGAGACTCCAGCCTTCCAAGGCCACCCTGAGGAGTTCCTGTTTGGGGATGTGAGGGAGAATCAGCGCTGTTTAGAGAGATGGCTGTGGCCTGTCCAGCGTGGTGGGAGGGGAGCTGGTTTCCTGGTGAACTTGTTTCTAAAAGGAAAAATAATTTTAAGGAAATAAAAAAGAAAAAAAAAAAAGGAAAACTAAACTGAAACTACAATTGAAACATTCTCCTGGTAGCAAATGACATGCACACATACATACATGCACCTATACCCACACATGCTAGCACGCATGTGTGCACACAGAAAAATAAAATTACAAAACTTTCTGTGAAACAAAAACATTTACTTAGGGAAGATGGAAATTCAAACAAATTAAACAACTGCAATTAGAAGGAAAGGGTCAGGATCTTCTCTTAAGGTTTTCTTTTGTCCTTTCCTTCTCTCCTCCCTCTCTTCTTTTCCTTTACCTTTCTTCTTTTAATGAAAGTGAGTTTCTTCGTGTCCCAACTCGTGTCTGGTCCCAACTGTTTATTCTCACCTTTAGAGTTGTTCACATAAGGAGAAGTAAGCAAGGAACCTGTTCTGCTTTTTATCATGGTCATATCAATGATATTAGAACCTGCCAGGGCCAAAATTCATGTTTACCCCAACTCTGGACCCTATTCAGTCTCTTTAAGTCCACTTCCAATCTACCTTGGGTTGTCATCTTTAGAGAGAAGAGCCAAAATCAGGGTGAGCGGAATGCAAATCCTTTTTTTTTTTAAGTTTTTTTTTCCTTTTCAGTTAATTTTTTACCCATAGACTTGAGAGAGGAGAACAGAAGGTGGGAGAATGGACAAAAGTGTTTACAGGGCTAACCATATTACTAAAAGATGTGGAAATTGTTGACTTGATGGGGATGAGGCAGGAGAGGAAATCTGAGGCAAGCCCTGATGCTTTACAGGAATCGTGGCCCTGACAGGCGCTAGGCACGAGGACATGTTCTGTCTGCTGGTGTCGCCACCTCAAGGACAAATCAACAGCAACAAAAGGAAAAAAACAACAATAAATTTTTAAAATTTAATCAGTGTTTGTTTTTTCTTCCTTTCACTGCCTCATAAATCTCAGATGGTAGGCTGGTGACTGCCTGAGTGAATAGTATTAGTTCTCTAATAGATGTCTGGGTACGGAAGGAGGTTGAAAGCCAGGCCCGCCCACTGCCCAGACCCTTCGTATTTCAGGGGAGCGGCTTGCTCTGCGTCTTTCATTCTTCCAGCTTACCCTAAAACTCCTGCTACATTCTGTCCTCCCTTGTGGCCTCAATGGGTAGGAGAAGGGGTCACTTGTGATGTTAAACAAAATGGCTACTTGCAGTGGCCATCCAAGTAGACTGTTTCCTAACTACTGAATAGTCAATCTTAAAGCCCTGTAATGAAGTGTCATTGACATAAAATAAGCTGCACGTGTTTAAGGTATACAGTTGGTAAGCTTTGACATAGGGGACCCAGATAATAAAGAAAGTGTGATCACTCACACTCACCTAGAGCCGGACATCCTGGAATGTGAAGTCAGGTGGGCCTTGGGAAGCATCACTACAAACAAAGCTAGTGGAGGTGATGGAATTCCAGTTGAGCTGTTTCAAATTCTAAAAAATGATGCTGTGCACTCAATATGTCAGCAAATTTGGAAAATTCAGCAGTGGCCACAGGACTGGAAAAGGTCAGTTTTCATTCCAATCCCAAAGAAAGGTAATGCCAAAGATTGCTCAAACTACTGCACAATTGCACTCATCTCATGCTAGTAAAGTAAAGCTCAAAATTCTCCAAGCCAGGCTTCAACAATATGTGAACCATGAACTTCCAGATGTTCAAAAGGCAGAGGAACCAGAGATCAAATTGCCAACATCTGTTGGATCATCAAAAAAGCAAGAGAGTTCCAGAAAAACATCTATTTCTGCTTCATTGACTATGCCAAAGCCTTTGACTGTGGATCACAATAAACTGTGGAAAATTCTGAAAGAGATGGGAATACCAGACCACCTGACCTGCCTCTTGAGAAACCTGTGTGCAGGTCAGGAAGCAACAGTTAGAACTGCACATGGAACAACAGACTGGTTCCAAATAGGAAAAGGAGTATGTCAAGGCTGTATATTGTCACCCTCCTTATTTAACTTATATGCAGAGCACATCATGAGAAATGCTGGGCTGGAGGAAGCACAAGCTGGAATCAAGATTGCCAGGAGAAATATCAATAACCTCAGATACGCAAATGACACCACCCTTATGGCAGAAAGTGAGGAACTAAAGAGCCTCTTGATGAAAGTGAAAGAGGAGAGTGAAAAAGTTGTCTTAAAGCTCAACATTCAGAAAACTAAGATCATGGCATCTGGTCCCATCACTTCATGGTAAATAGATGGGGAAACAGTGGCTGACTATTTTTCTGCTCTCCAGAATCACTGTGGATGGTGATTGCAGCCATGAAGTTAAAAGATGCTTGCTCCTTGGAAGAAAAGTTAAGACCAACCTAGACAGCATATTAAAAAGCAGAGACATTACTTTGCCAACAAAGGTCCATCTAGTCAAGGCTATGGTTTTTCCAGTGGTCATGTATGGATGTGAGAGTTGGACTATAAAGAAAGCTGAGCACAGAAGAATTGATGCTTTTGAACTGTGGTATTGGAGAAGACTTGAGAGTCATTTGGACTGCAAGGAGATCCAACCAGTCCATTCTAAAGATCTGTCCTGGGTATTCATTGGAAGGACTGATGTTGAAGCTGAAACTCCAATACTCTGGCCACCTGATGTGAAGAGCTGACTCATTTGAAAAGACCCTGATGCTGAGAACGATTGAGGGCAGGAGAAGGGGATGACAGAGGATGAGATGGTGGATGGCATCACTGACACAATGGACATGAATTTGGGTGGACTCCGGGAGTTGGTGATGGACAGGGAGGCCTGGTGTGCTGCAGTTCATGGGGTTGCAAAGAGTCGGACACGACTGAGTGACTGAACTGAACTGACACACATGAAACCATAAAGACAATGAACATAAGTTCTTTCCCAAAAGTTTCTTCATGCCTCTTCCCATCCTCCCCTGCACTCAAGTAGCCACTGCTCTCCTGTCATTGTGGATTAGTTTGCATTTTCCTGAGCTTTATGTAAATGAGATCATACAGTATGTTTTAGTAATTGGGCTTAGAGCTAATAACCTTGACCACAAAGTTGCATCTAGCATTTGGAGTCCTTGAAACAAACCTCTCTGCAAAATATCAGCTCTGAGTTTTATTCTCTAAGGAGTCAGTGTTATAAGTGGAGAAAAAAACTTGAGCATGGAACGATATTTGAAATAAGATGATCAAATTCTGGGGATCAGCACGTTACCTTAGCCATCCTGCTCATTTTCTGGAAATTTTGAAGCCTAATTCAGCCTTAGGTCCTTACAATGACCCATTCATTGACTTTGGTCTGTTTAAGAAATTTGGCTTTTATCACAGAAAGTTGTATCTGGGACTGGAAAATATGGAAAGCTTAATACAACTCCCCAGCCACCAAAAATAGCCTTTGGAATATATATCCTATTATATATCAGGAACATCTTCACAGCTACAGTATTGAAAACCAGAACTCTTGTTAATTGTTCTCACTACTGAGTCTTCAGTGTCAGAATGCTTTAGACTACTTCATACAGATAGTCTTGCTAACAACTTTTGTCATAGCAAGGATACCCAACTATATTTCAGTTTAAAAGGGAACTGTTTGGGATCAGGTATCCTAATATAATATTGTCTTCCTGCTTGACATTGTCTAGTGGAAGTAGAATGAGTCTTATACCTCAATTAATCTGTCATAAAGTTCCCATGGAGCTGTTCCCTTATTTCCATGACTGACTTAGCCAAGAGATTTTAGTCATAATTATGTGAAACACAAATCACCCATTGGGCCTATTCCCAGCAAGATTTTACTAAGGAGATGTAACTTGTAATTTTTATGTGTCTGTTCTATAAAGATCAATAACTTGAGAGCGTATTGTAAATAAGATGGTATCTTTTGGATGGCATCCACACCTCATGAATGCAAAGTATGTGTCCACCTTGTGTAGCTCTGGTACTAAGTCGCTTTACAAGGATGAAAGCCAAAATCCAGAGAAGTTAAATATCCAAGATTTTGCAACAAGGTATGCTAAATTTTGGCCAGATGTATTACTAGCAAGTGAGAAGGTTGCCTTGTGAGAACACTCCGCTGACAAAAATGGGGGAAAGCTATCAGTATTCTCTCCAAGTGGACAAAGGCTGAGAAGTTCTTCAGGCTAGTGAAAAACTGAATAAAAGGAAGGAGTCTTGAATTAAAAGAGAGTATTATGTCAGATACAAGGATGAACTTGGGGAGGAGAAGCCTTGAAGAATTGAGGGAAACTACTGAATGCTAAAGAGGTGTATTCACCCCCAGGGATCATAAGCATTAGTATTCTGTGGATTCCAACCTGCACACTAGCAGAGGCCACCAGGGCAAAGGCCACTACCAAGTGGAACTGGAGCCTAGTAGCTAGGGAGCAGTGAATGGCAACGCATTGTCCTGGCTTAAACTCTGGAACTTCATGATATTCAATATCTGCTATTGTGGGGCCAGCAGAGCGGGGAGGGGCCGGGAGTAGAGCGGCTAGTGTTCATCCACCACTGGCTACTACAACACAGTTACCATATAGGAAATGATGGCCAGGGATGCTGGGGTTTTTTGTTTTTTGCTTTCAGTTTTGTTTTATTTAAGAAATCAAAATGCAAGTAGAAGCCAAAGGAGGATCCTCAGTAGCCACTGCACTGCCTGCAGTATTGGAGAAGTCAGTCCAGGGATGGTCACCTACTTCATTACTTCATCTACTCTGGTGAGAATGGCACTTCATCTCTGTGTCTTCCTTGCAAAAACCATGAGAGACATCAGAAAAATCCAAACTGAGACATTCTAAAATGTACCCTCCAAGCCATCCAAATCATCAAAAACCAGGGAAGTCTGAGAAACCGTTAAATCAGTGATGGCTGGGGAGACACGATCACTAAATGTAATGTGATCCTTTGGATAGGGTGCTAGAACAGAAAAAGTATGAGATTAAAAACTAATGAAATCTGAATAAAGAGTGGAATTTAGATAATAATGGTGTGTGTATTTTGTTTCATTAGTTGTGACAAATGTTCCATAGCAATGTGAGGCACAGTGTAAGATGTTACCAGTCAGGGAAACTGGGTGTGGGTTATATAGGCACTCTATTAGCTACTTTCCTGCAAATCTAAAACTATTTTAAGATTTTTTTTTTTTTAATCACTAAAATCTGCACAGGTCACTTAACCATATGAAGATGCTCATCCTTATTCATAATAAGATGGTAGAGATACTATTTCTCACCTATCAGATTGGCAAAAATAAAAAAAATTGACATTATAATCTGTTGAGATTGTGGGGAAACAGCTACACTCAGATTTATCTGGATTCTGCCGATATCTAAAATTAGACACATTTTTATCCTTTGGCCCAGAAATCCCATTTCTGTGGATCCATCCTAAAGATACACTGGCAAAAGTAATAAAAAGACATAAATATGCACAAGCTTATCCACTGTAGTGTTGAGAATTTAGATGAGAAAGACTATGAATTGATAATTATTGAAGCTACTATGTGGGAATTTTATACCATTCTCCCTACTTTCACAGATGTTAAAAATATTCCATATTAAAAAGATAACAGCAAAATTGTTCAGGTCAGAAAATTACATCTATAAGCCAGATTCAAACAGTGACTTCCCAATTTGTATGCATTGTCCTAATATATTTAGTAGCATATGAATGAATATACATGAGGATAACAGATAGTAATGGTCCTTGGTTGAGATCCAGCCCTTTTTCACCATTTCTTATGGGAAAATTTATTTGGACAGGATCTTAGACTCTGCACATATTTAAAAGTCCACACCCTTGCTTCAGCCGGCTTCCTCCTGGAAAGCAAAGTCAGCCAGCTGAGTGCTTGTGAAGGCCCCACTGACTCATCAGCCTGGAAGGCAGGCCCTCCCTGTGTCAACAGCCCCAGAGCAGGAGGCAGGTGCTGGGGTAAAGAGAGCTAGCTGGCAGGAGAAATATGGTCCAGTAAACAGCATGGGAGCAACTGGTACTGAAAAGCAATGACTGAGTCTGTTTTTAATATTTATTAATCCAAAAATACATAAATGTCCCCTTTCTATCCCAGGTTCTTAGTCTCTCAAGGGAGGTAGCTGCCAGACTTAGTATCTGGTATAATACTTAATCTGTCTCTGGATGTTTTGAGGAAATGAGGCTCAAGCTCTGTGTGTGTGTGTGTGTGTGTGTGTGTGTGTGTTTGTGTGTGTGTGCGCGCGCACACACGCGCTCAGTCATGAGTAGCCCAGGAGGCTCCTCTGTCCATGGGATTTTCCAGGCAAGAATACTGGAGTAGGCTGCCATTTCCTCCCCCAGGGGATCAACGCTAAAGCTAGGGAACCCCAAAATCAGGCCCATGCCCTGCAGAGAACCTGCCAAGGAGGTCTGACCCCCAGCACTTGACTCTTCTTGCCAGAAGAAACGAGGCAGCCACAAGAAGGAACTGCTTTGGGGCAAATCCCTCTGTACAACTAGGCCCCCTGAGTTGGCAGAGTTCCTTCCCTCCACGCTGGTGCTGGTGGCTGAGTTCCCCCAGAGCCAGTCCAGGAGAGACATATGCAGGAAGGCAGAGTCCTCAAAGCAAAAACTGGCTTCCAGCTTCCCTCAGCTTCTGAGGAGAACTTGGAACTTGGGCCTCTTTTCCCTCTTCTTCATGAACCAGATTCGCTTCCGGAGACCCCAAGATAGGACCCTGCCGCTCATCAGGTGCCCCCAGGAACTTTCGCCCTCCACATCTCCTCACAGCCACCCAGGAAACCTGGGCCAGTCACTACCTGCAGCCTCCTTACTGCATGTCAACTGGGTGCATGGGCCAGGGTCCCTGTGCAGCACTGAGGCCGGGCATGGCAGGGGTTTGGGTCACAGGCTGCAGATGCTGCTGGGACAGCCAGATGTGATGGAGCTCCTTGAACTGTTCCACCATGCGGTCTTTGAGGTCTGGGTTTGAGATCTGTAGCCGGATGCTGTCAGCTGACCAAGAAAGCTCCCCCGAGAACATCTCCAACAACAGCCGGGCTGCTACGGGTACCACCTAAGCGGGTGAAGAGGAGACAGAACAGGGTGAACCGTCTGGATCGGCAGGGCTGTCCGATCGAGTTACACATGAGGGGGTCCACCAGGGGGCAGGTGGTAGTCTACATCCGCCAGAAGGGGCCCCAACTTCTTCATGAAAAGGCAGCGTATGTGTGAGCAGTGCCTGTCCTCAATTAACTGACAGCTGAATTCACACTACCCAGACAGCCCTGCCCCTCCACCCTGGGGCAAGGGCCCAGGATTCCCCAATATTCAAAGCTGAGTTCAGGGGGTTGGTGACCGGAGTATACCTGTACAGTGATGAGCTTCTTCTCCCGGGGTTTGCAGTCAGGCCACTCCTCCCCAAAGCAGAAGAAGATCTCAAACGGGGGTGGGGTGTTGGTCTGGCCCTTCTGGAATAGGATGAGCTCTGTATTGAAATCGAAACCAGTCAGAGGCAGACACCAGGCCCCTGGACAAAAAGAGACCCAGAGGAACACAAGGTGGGGCCCTCACCATTGAGAAAGTCCTCCAGGCTGAAGAGTTTGGTCTTGACCTCCCGCTGGATGGGGTTGGGGTGTGAGCCATGGGTTGAGGCACAGGGCCCGCTCCAGAACACCTTGCACTGGCACAGGCGGATGGCATACAGATCCTGGCCTTGTAGCTGAAGGATGAGCCCACGGTCCAGGACGTCTAGCAGCTGGTTGGTATAAAAGCGCTGCTTCTCGCTGGGGATGTCCTCGGGGCTGGGGAAGCGCACTTGCTCCAGGCTCACGGGGCCAAAGAGCTCCACCTGCTCCTGGGTGGCCTCCAGTTGGCTGTAGAAGAGCCGGCAGCCTTGAGGGTTGCTGATGGTGAGGGCCCGGGGTGGCCGGCCCCGGTATTGGAACTTGATCTCCAGGTCGGTCACTGCAGGACAGAGAGGCAGGCCCACCCCACCCATGAGCCCCATGCCTCTCCATTCTGCCACCCACTGATCTTCTCTGCCCTCTCTGCCCTGCGGCCAGGCCATCATCAGTCCTCCCCACTTCCCACCCAGCCAAGCAGGGACTGGTATGGGCATTTTTGTTCTTCTCTTCGTCATCCTCCACCCTCCCAACTGCTCCTCCCTGCCTGCCCTCCCCTTCCTCCCGTGGGTTCTTACGAGGCAGCATGTGGGGGCTGATCAACAGGTCGGGCAGGAGTTGTTCGCCTGTGGGGGGCAGGCTGGTAGACAGGGGCCCAGGCTGCGGGTGCGAGCTCGGCAGGACCTCAGAAAACACCTCCCCAAAGTCAGCGGCGTTGCCAGGAGCAGGGATCAGAAGATTGGGGCCTGGAGCAGGGGGGGCCAACACCACAGGTGGCTGGAGAGTGGGTGGCCACTTAATATCCTCTTTGGGTAAAGAATAGGGTGCCATGGAAGGGCCGGGCTGCACTGCTTCTATAGAAGGTGGGAGTGGACAAAATTTTAATGTCACTTCTAGGAACTGCCTCCAGGCTCACCTACTCTCAACCCTGGGCCATCCCCCAGCCTCCCTTCAGCCCCCTCCCAGGTACCTGTGGTCCCCGCAGCTCCTTCTTATACTAGACCCCCAACCACACCACCTCCCAGCCCCACCTGTGATGCTCAGGCCTGGTAACATCTTCTGGAGCTGAAGAGAAGACACAGGCAAAGGAGGAGCGAGGAGGCCAGAGAGAGAAGGGAGGACAGGTTATTAAACTGATCCGATGCTGAAGAATGAGACCCACAAAGCAACTCCTTGTTCTTTATCTTAGGCGAGGCCAGACCCTCAGGCCCAGCTCTGCCATCCCAGGCATGTCAGTAGGCTCTTGGTGCCCCAGTTTCTGCTTTGCAGGTGGGAATACCTACTAAGCCCCAACTACTGAGGCTGAGACCATACGTGAGCATGTTTTCTACCAACAGAGTCCCAGGGAGGTTCAAGGTGGTGACTTTGTTCCTGTCCCCAGAATCCCAAGAGATGAAACCCAGAGAAGGGCTGCAGAAACAGCAGCAGGCTCCAGAGGAATGGAACTGCCCAGTCCTGCAGAGGAGTGGGACAAGCAACCAGGCCTAGTGAGGCCCAACGTATTGGCGCAGGCTGCCAAGTGTGCCCCCAAACTCACCTCTTCCTCTTCTTCCTCTTCAGCGTTATCCTCGCTTGGCTGTGACTCTGCAGCGGGAGACAGAAATGAAAGACGGGAAGGGAGTCAGCGGGGGAGAGGGAGGAAGGCCTTCAGGGCTCCAGGTGGCTTCTCTCCTGCCCAGAGCTGCCCAAACTCAGAGGGAAGGGCTGCTCAGCCACCTGCAATCACTGGGGACCCTGCCCCTGACCCCACGGCGCTCCCCTCCCTGGGTCACCTGACCTACATTCACTGGAGCCAAGAACCAGGATGGGGTGAGGAAATCAAACCCGGTGGGGAAGGGGCTTGGTCCATGCCAGGCTGCTCCTAGCCTCACCAGTGATCCACTCCTGAGTTTCTGCCCGAGCGGCACGTCCCCAACCACTGCACGCTGGAAGAACCCCAGGCCTCTGTGCATAGTCCCCTAGGTGGCCCACACACAGCCAGGCTGGATACCTGCGGGAGCCGGGCCATTGGAGCAGACCTCGTAGATCTTGTAGGGCTGAGGTGGCATGTCCCGGGGCCCGTCATAGATGAGGCGGAAGTCACGGCTCTTGTTCAGGGCACAGCGCAGGTTGGCCTTCCACTTGGCCGGATCGGCCTCATCCACACCCTCGGTGTACTTCCCCGTCTCCTTGGCCCAGGCCTAGGGCAGGAAGACAAGACAGACGACCACAGAGAACCTCGCCCCTCACCGAAGCCCAGCCCCTCCGGGCCGGGGGGAGTCACTGCTATGGATGAGACCATCACACAGGCCAAGCCCAGTGCCCATCTGCAAAGTGGGAGTTAGGAGGCCAGTCTCTTTAGGCTCCAACAAGCTAAAGGAAATCTAGATGCTTTGAAAGGCATCACATTCACTGGTCTTAAGGTGGCAAACAGGTATAATCTCTAAGGAGGATGGGATGACATGGTGGATAAGAGGGGTCTGGAGAAGAACTAGGTTTGGATAGGAATCTGCCACCGCCACCTGTGTGCCAGGGTTGTGTCACTTTGCCTCTCTCTGTTCTGGTCTCCCCATCACAGCACTGCCTCGCAGTGTGGTGGTGAAGACTCAGGCCTAATGCCCATAAAGCTCTCTGAGCTGTGTCTCCCCTTGGGATGGACTCTGTACACTTTGGTTGTTGGTATTATTATGATAATGATTTTTTTTTTTTTTTTGGCCTCACCATGTGGCTTAAGGTCAGCTCTCTGACCAGGGATTGAATCAGGCCATGGCAATGAAAGTGTTCAAGTCCTAACCACTAGATCACCAGGGAACTCCCAGTACTGTTATTTTGGAGAGTAATTTGGTTGATCTCCAGATTACACATGTTTCCATCCTTTAACTCTGTAATTTGACTTCTGGGAATTTATCCGACAGATAAAGATGCATCCACACAAAAGCTTACATATATAAGCTTATTCATTGCAGCTCTGTTTCTAAAAGAAAAAGACCCTCAATTATCTAAATGTCCATCAATGGGGGCTGGTTAAATTATGGCCAACCCATAAAATGGAATATTGGGCAACAAGAAAAAAAAAAAAGAAGGAAGTTTTTTATGTACTGACATGTCATAATCTTCAAAATATGAGGTGCAGAAGAAGATGTAAACATCTACCATTTTTGTCAAAAGTAAGGGAAAGGATAGGCACATATTTGCTTGCATATATACAAAAATCCCTCAGGAAGGATAAACAAGAAACCGAGAATACAAACTGTCCCAAAGGAGGAGGTTGGGTGTCTGGGGGACTGTCTCCCATCTGGAAGACTTTTTGCAATTTACACTTTTTTAAATGTTGAATTATGTGACCATGTTACTTATTCAAAAATGAGAAATGGATTTGAAAGGAACCTTGAAAAGACAAATACTAAGCAATACATGGCCAAAACTTTAAAAATAAGCATTCTCTTCGACCCAGAAGTGTTTAACTCTAGGAACTAACCCCAAAGAAAACCATTTGAGATGTGCCAAGGATAAGCGTTTAGAGGGTGTCCATGGCGGTGTGGTCTTCAACATGGAGACCCTGAAAGCAACCTGAGGTGTCCAAAATCTGGGACTGGGTGACCAGGGTGCTCCCTGCTCCGATGGAACATTCAGTGGCATTTGAATGTGGCATTTGTTGGAGTGGAAAAGCCGGTCCTGATGTTGGGTAGAAGATGCAGGTCACAAAATAGAATCTATAGCTCGATTCTATCTTTGCACTTCATATACACACGGAGAAAACTGATAATACAAGCGAAAAAATATTCATAGTATTACGATTATGGGGGAATTCTGTTGTTCTTTAAGCGCATGTGTACACCAAATGTACATCCTGGACAGGCGCTCACATGTGACGAAAAAGTACAAAGAGGAGGAGGAGGAGTTACCCGAAGGTCTCCTGGGGCCCCTCAGTCCTCACCTTGCTCCGGGAATCGCGTTAGAAAGTTTGCCCAGCGGTGATGCCTGCAGCCCCTTAGCCCCGGCCTGGGGTCGCTGGCCGCAAGGCAGCTGGCAGAGTGGCCAGTCTGAGCTGTAGAGGGGAGTTCTCTTCTAGGGAAGGGCCTTCAGGGGCCCAGGGCTTACCTTGAAGATGGTGTTATCTCCGTCATGGCTGGGGCCGTGCCGCGTGGCGTGGCGCCAGGGGATGTAAAACAATTTCTTTTCCCCGTTGACCCACTGAAGCCCTGGGTACTGGCAGCTGTTGACCTGGGCCACCAGCCAGGGCTTCAGCCGCACGCGGCGGGGCGGAAGCAGGGCGGCGGGGGCCGGCTGGTTCATGGCACAGGCGTCTGCCGGAGAGAGCAGGGGGCGGTCAGGGCACATCAGGGGGCCGAGCCATGGCCCGTAGGGCTCCCCCTCCCTCCCAGCACAGGAGGCCCGAGTCTCTCCAGCCTGTCCAGATGCTTAAGTCAGTTCTCCTCTCCAACCATCAGCTTTTCTGTCACAAGATCCCTGCGTCTGGGCTTTGTGTTTGAGGGAAAGGAAGGAGGGGAACACAGCTGTAGGGGTGTCCCACCCAGACATTCTGTGCCCGGCGGGGCAGCAATTCCCCAGCTGCTGTGAGTCCAAGCACAGCACGGAGCTGCCCATCGCGAGAGAACTGCCCTCAGCTGCCCCACTCGGGCCAGGCCCACCCCTCCCGTCTGTGGGGGACAGCCCACAGTCAGAGACACACACAGGGACAAAGGGCCGGTCCCCTTGCTTCAGGTGGAGCAGATGTGCGCTCCAGGGTCCCCACAGGTTCTCGCTGAAGCCAGTCTCCGGCTGAGCCCACATCCTTGCTTAGCTTTCTTCCTGCTTCCCCTGTCCCCCTCCCTCTCCCTCACCAAACCAACTTCCAAGAAACCCCGCTAAGACAAGGCAGAACCTGTGAGTCAGGGAGGGGTTTCCACACCCAAACCTCAGAGCTTCCTTCCTTCCTCGGTTTCCCTCAGGGATGAAGCTTCCCATCCTCCCCCAACCTAGATATCTTGAAAGAAATCCCGTGAGCCAACTCCATCTACCGCCTGAATTGTTGGCAAGGACAGTGGCCACCAAACTTAGAACTTCTGCTTTTCGAGGCAGCGATTTCCTAGACTGGTTCCTCCACCGACCATGCATTCATTCAAACATTCAAACACAGCACCTTATGTTTGCTGTGGGATCCACAGAGATCGGGTCCCCACGGGAGCCAGTGCCACCCCCACCCTGGGCCACAGTCTTGCCTCCCTAGTCAGAGGCCAGCTGGCCACAGGGAATCCCTGCCTCCTCCCCTCCACCTGCCAGCCCTTCTCTGGACCCTGGACTGAAACTTCTCTTCACTGTCCTGAGCCCGCTCTCACTCTGCTCCACTCCTGCGTGGTTTCTCCCCTGCACTTGCCCCTCACCTGTGAGCCCAGGGTCAGCGACAGAAGCGACGGAGCCATCAGAGCCCCCCTGTCCTGAGACTCAGAGGAGACTCTGTCGATGGGCAAGGAAGGAACAAAGGGCTGAGCCACTCCCACCCCGGGCTCTTGGTTTCTGAGCATATGTGAGTTAGGTGGGCGTGCAATTGTGTGTGTAAGAGCACACACACTGCGCATGCACCACACTCCTCTCCCACTTCTTTGGTCCACCCGTCCCCTGTAGAAGATGCTCCAAAAGTGACGGAGAGGAGTGGTGGCCGTGACGGTGGCATAGGGATGGGGTGGGCCGGGGTCTTTCCCAGAAGTCATGCTTCCTGGAACAAGGGTGCCAACACTCGGCCTCCGGGCTGGGCCCCCCAACACTCATACCTCCCTCTCCAGAGCACCATGGGCCGCCCTGAACTCTTCTCCATTGAGACAAGTGGGGCTCTTATTCCACCCTGCACTGCCTCCCCCACCCGGACATCTTGCTTACTTTTCAGGTCAGTGGGCAACCTCTTCAAGGGCAGGAGTGCCTCCCGCTCTTTCTTCCTCACCGCTTGCCCCTCCTGGGCATCTGCATTTACTGGACCAAAGTAGGACCTAAGGAAGGCCAGCCAGATGTTGGAAGTATCTGTCCTCCAGCTGTTTATCGCTCTCCCCACCCCACAGCCACGCCAACCAACCGTGCTCTCCCCAGGATCCTCCTCTGACTCAAAGGTGAGACCAGACCCAAGAGGAGGGCTGTGAGGCCTGTGAGGCAGGTGAGGGTCTGAGGTGGGCAGGCCTGTCAGGGAAGGGATGACTGAAGGAAATGAGGTATCTGGGTGGCTGATGTAAACACTCAGTGGGGTGGGGATGAGAAATACCCCCGTGTGGCAGAAAGACGAGGGTTCAAGTCAACACCAAGACAGCCTCCCCTGCGACAGACTACATCCTTGCTGAAGAACCTTCTGAGAGATAAAGTCACCCAACCACAGGCTGGACTGTTGCTGGGAGCAAAGGCTTCTGGGAGTACACAAGTCTTGGTGGGCTTCCTGGCCTGCACCGGGACACACACACACACACCCCATCATCTAGGCCTGCTTCAGAATGTCCCCTGAAATTCCCTGCCCAGCACCTTTCTGGGTTGTGGCGGCTAAGTGCCACCTCCACGCTGCTAAGGATTCTCGTCTGTGGGCCTCTCCCCAGAGCAGTGCTCAGCGCTGGGCTGCGACAGAGAGGATGGGAGAGCACCCGGCCCTGCCCCCAGGTCTCAGAAGATGGGTGGCTCGGTTCCCCTTTCTGAACTAGCCTCCACCCAGCCCTAGGGGAAACGAAAGTGGCCAGACAGGACAACTCGGAAACCTGACTCACTATGAGCTGGGGGAGGGAAGGGATGTGGAGAAAATCACATTTGGGTCCCCCCCGACCAAATGCTCCATCTCTCATCCTGTAGCCCATCCCCCAACCCTCAAGCCCGCTGGCAGTCATCGTCCATTGTGTGATTCACAGCGTTGGAGAGCTCCATCCAATTTGTGTATGTAGCATCCCCACGCCTCCCAAAGGCCTGGGTCCTAGAACAGACGGGCGACAGTCACAGCAGCAGGCCATTCTGGCTGTGAGAAGGCGGACTGAGGAAAGTTTTGTTGACAGACGGCAAGGCAAGCTTCCCTGATGACCCTCACACATAGTCCAGGCTACAGTTGTGCCAGGGGTGGTGAACTGAGAGGCCAGGAAGGTCAATTTCTCTGCCCAGGGCAAGGAGGAAGTCAGGGCAAGTCCCGCCGCACTGCTCTACAACACAAACTCTGACCTCTTGGCAGTAAGGTGCAGCCCCTTCTAGCAGCACAGGGCTGGGCTCAGGAGAGGGCCTCCCACCAAAAGCCTGGCCAGGGCCAAGAGAGGGTCTGCCCAGCATGCCACACAGGGAGCTTCAGCCACAGGTCTGCCTGCATCTAGGGCCATCAGGACCAGGCTCAGCATCAGCTCCCCAAGGAGGCTTCTTCCTGCCTGGAGATGGGCTTAGACCTGAGGCAAGCTATCCCAATGCCAGTTCTGAATTTCAGTGCCTTAGCACTCCATCCCTACTTCGCTCCAGATAGAAGCAGGCTCCAGATAGCAGTCACTCAGATTCCCAGGGGGTCCCAGAAGCACAGCCCTGAGAAAGTCCATCCTATAACCCTCCCCCGCCAGGAAAGTGGCTCACGAGGTAAAGAATCTGCCTGCAATACTTTGTTCTAGAATACCAGGTTCTATCTCTGGGTGGGGAAGATCCCCTGGAGGAGGGGATGGCAACCCACTCCAGTATTCTTGCCTGGAGAATCCCCTGGACAGAGGAGCCTGGTGTGCTGCAGTCCAGGGGGTCACAAAGAGTTGGACACAACTGAGCAACTACACACACAAACACACACACACACACACACACACACACACACACACACACACGCCCCTCGTGGCTGCTGGGAGGAGGACTTGACTTTCCATCAGAATGCAGGCTGGTCAGGTGGTCTGCCCTGACTCCTCAACAGCTGTGCAGGTTTGCAGCCCCCAGACTAGCCTTGTGGATTAGAGCCCTGAAAGATGGGGGAAAGCCTGATGAGCATACATCAGCTTCCATGGAAACATCGAAGGAGGAGTTGCCTGTTGAGGACCTGAGGAAGGCCCTATTATCAGGGAAGGGGCAGCACAGCAGCATCTCTGGAGGTGCACAGGCCCCACAACTCCTGAAGTCCCAGGAGCCAGCCACAAGGAAAGCCTAAACACTGTGGGTACCAGGGACCCCCTAGGGGAGGAGGCTCTGAAGCCTCCAGTAGTGCGCGATCAGTAAGCCCTTGCACCTCCTGAATTTGATTCAGACGTTTCCTGCAAACTCCACACCAAACTCCTGGAGAAGGCATGGGTGCCCTGCGCCCAGCGAGACCTTAAGCCCCTCCCCCTCCAGGGGAGACGAGCTGAGACTCCAGGGCGGCAGATGCGGGCAGAAAGACACCTCCCTCGGCTTCCTCTGGGGGCATGGTGGTGTAAGGCCAAGGCGCAGGGGGGGAAACCCCAGGGTTAAAAAAAAGGTGGTTTCCCAAGGCTTCCCTTTGACTTGCTGGGAGCCCCAGTACTCAGCCCTATAACCCTGCTCTCTCCCGGAAGACTCTAGCTTTCTCCATCGACCCCTCCCTCGTCCTTACTGGTCCTGGTCACTCATCCCCTCTCTGGGCGCGCAGAGAGCCCCAGCTCGGCTCTGCTCACAAGACCGTCCCCGCAGGTGCCACCCGGGGCAACCTGGCCGCGCCTCTTGGCCCAGCCCACTGAACTACCCCCATCCGCTCCCCGGCCCGGAGCGCTGGTTTAGGGTCTGCCTCCCAGACCGCTCCTCAGGGTGGTGGCGCCACCGCCCTCATCCCCGCTCTGATGGGCATAGGGTGGCGGCGAAGCCAGGGAAGTCCCCTCCGCCCCAGCTCCCCACAGCCAGATCCGGTGCCTCCGGGGCCAGAGAGACAACTGCGCGCCCCGGCCACGCAGGTGTTCACCGTCTCCTATCCCGCAACACGGTCACACTGGTCTCACTTTCCCTCCACTTTTAGATTCTCGATTGTTTCCTTCTGATGTTCGGGGGAAGGCCGTAGAGAAACTAGTCTAAGAAGTATCACGTCCGTGCTTCTTCTCGCTTAGGAGGGTCAGCACCTTCTTTTCTCGGCTGCAAGTAAAAGGACAGCCGGCGCCTCTCCTGACACCATCTTCCTACCCACTCTCTGCCCGAATTCTTTCCATTGGCCTTAAGATCCAGGGAGAGATGAACCTCTTGAAACCGCATTCTCTTTCTGGAAAGGATGAGGGGAGGGCTGCCCGGGGAAGGGGGATCGGAGAGCACAGAATTCTAGGGGGAATCGGGGCTTTCCCTCCATGGCCCAAGCCGGGCGCTGCTCATCCCATGGCAGCCGGTCGCTGCTCATCCTCCGCGAAGGCGATAGGAAGGGAGAGAAACTGGAGAGCTGGCGCCCCTGGCAGCGGTGCGGACTCCGCCGCCCGCGCCTCGGGGCTCCTCGGGTGCCTTCTGGACCAAGGCTGCTGGTGCGGGGCACCCCACTCTGATCAAGACATAGAAGGCATCTTGGAGGCCCCCACCACGGCGGGGCGCGAACTGCCTTGGGCGTCACCCACCCTGAGCTCGGGCACCTGGAAGAGCCGGACGCTGACCCCTCCCGCCCGCCCGCCCCGCTTCAGTCCCCAGCCCGCCGCCGGCAGGTGCCCCGCGGGCGCGGAGAGGAGCGCGCGGCCGCTGGGACCTACCTGTCTGCTGTGAGCCCGCGTGGCTGCGCCCGGGAGCCTCGGCCAGGCGGTGGGGCCGAGCCGCGCTGTCCTGGAGCCGCGCGGGTCCGCCCGCCAGCTCGCCACTTCCGCATCACCCGCCCCCGCCCCTGGGCCGCGGCCGCCCAGCCTCGGTGCGCCGGCAGCGCCCCGCCCTGCCCCGCAGTGCCACCCTGGGGTCCCCGCGCAGACGCAGCGACCGAGGGACGGGGCTGAGCCTCGGGCCAGGCTGGTTCCCCTGCAGCTCAGGGCCTGGCGGAGACGCGCGGCAGCGCGGTGGCTTGGACGGACTGCTGGGCTCCTTCAGAAATCTGGAGGCGCAAGAGTCGTTCCACAACCTCAGCCCCCCACTCCACCCTGCCATGGTGATCGGCTGGGCCCGGGAACTTTCTAGCCTGTCCCTCCGGGAGCTCTAGATCGGAGCGGACACTGGCGGTCAACCGAGCCACGTACGAGCGCGGTGGAAGGACTAGTAGCGCCTGGCCCTCGCCCCACGCGCCCCCGAACGCTTCCGAGGGCCGCCCAGTCCCAACCACTGGCATCCAGACTCAGACACTTGCTCCACGAGGTGCCTACAGACAGGGATGCTCGGGCTACTCTGTTTCTTTCCAATCCTTAACCTTCGCACCTGCCTGCCCCTGCTCCCCCTCCCTGATCGCCTCGGGGACCTCTGTGGGCCAGCGCCTTGGTCTCTTGTCCCACCTCTTCCCGTACCCCTACCTTGACCATCCGTCTGCCAGTCTGAACGTTTTTTTGGTCCCACAGTCAGGCCTTGCTCGCTGGTCGCAACCCTCACACTGTCCAGTTCCCTCCCCTGGAGCATTCTTCGCTTGGGAACTCCTGCTCCTCTTCAAATTTTGTTTCAGCATCACCTCCTTTGAAAAGTTTACCTTGACTTTGTCTCCTAGATAGGGTTCCCAGACCCTGAGGCTTATCTTCACTGGTTTTCACTTAGGAGTTTAATGTCTGATTTCCACTAGAATCAGCTTACTCAGGAACCACGCCTGTCTTTTCATCTCCTATTTTCTATAGTCATTTTTAATAAAAAACATTTTTATATGAAGGAAATTTATGTCAATCGGTTGAATCTTAGATAGAAACTAAAATATGTAAATTCTAGAAAGTACTCTTTGCCCTTTAAAGTTTAGCGCCTATGATTTTAACAAACACAGGGGTAGCAGTTAGTTGATGAATCAGAACTTTGACCTTCCCTTCCCGCCTCCATCTCTGTAGAAATACCTGGGTTAATCTTCACCCCTGATCTGTATCATTGCTCATTATGTGTTGTCCTTTTTCTCCTCTCTTGCATTTCTCTCTTTCTCCCCCACTCTTGTAGCCCTAACATAAAATAGAAATATAATTTTATATAAGTATTGTATTATTTGTGTCTGCTGAATATTTCACTATTTAAGATTTTTAAGATTTAAAGTGTGAATGCAGAAAATGAGGATAGGGAGATCGTTCTGTATTTCTTTCTTTAAAAGTGAAACTGCTATTTCAATTGAAAATAGTTCTCCCCAAAATACAAACCTTTTTCACTGGAGGTGAGTCATGCTTAATAGGAAGTATTCTGTGTTGGACTAGAAAATGTATCTGGAATGATCGTCAAGAAGAGTCTTCTTTTATTGCTAAATGCACTCCCCACCACAGTCTAAGGGAGACTAAGACTAGGATTCTGCACCCTGCCCGCCCCCACCACTATCCCCAGTCCTCAGGTGAGGACCCCCACCCTAAGAGCCTCTGAACTTTGTCTAAAGACATTTGGGGGATTTCCCTGGTGGTACAGTGGGTAAGGCTGTGTGCTCCCAAGGCAGGGGGCCTGGGTTCAATCCCTGGTCAGGGACTTGGATCCCATCTGTTGCACCTAAGCCCTGGCACAGCCAAATAAGTTTAAAAAAAAAGAATCCTCTGGAGGCTGTGTGTAGAAGCAGGGGCACTGCCCTTGAGCTGGCATCCACTTCTGCTGTGTTCAAGCTCAGGGACCTTAGGCAGGTCCTGTGAATCACGTTTCCTGCGGTAAAAGGGGAGGTGATGGTACTATTGAGATCGCAGTATTGGCATGAAGCTCCAGGGCCAGGGGCTATGCCCACACCCCTTGGGTCCTGCCTTCCCTAGGTTCAGGAGACCCTGAACCAAGAAGCACTCTTGGCCAGAGACACGGCATCAGGAAGAAGGGATGGGGACAGAGAGCATCTCTCAGGCTCTTCCAAAATTGAAGGGTCCCATTGCTTCTGGATGCTGTCTTATGGTGAGGCTCAAGCAAAAGGGGAAGTGAGACTGCATCAGTGACCCCATGTGATCACTCCAAGTTCCCCCGCAGTGCGGCCGAGACGCACAGGGAACGAGAAGACGTGGCCTCCACAGCCCCGGGAGCCTCGGCAGAGATGTGTGTCCACGCCTCTCATTTCCAACGGTGAGACAGCCCCTGCCCCCACTTCCCCTGGTTGGGGCATCAGACTGAGGGTGTGGTGAGAGGCCTGATTCCGGTTGAAGCCATGGTGCGTGTGTGTATGTGCAGGGGGTGGGGGTGGGGGGAGCCACACCACCAAAGGGAACCGAAAGCCCAGTGTGAGTGGTGGGGAGAGAACCTAGAGGTCCTGCAGGCAGTTGGACAAGACCCCCTCCCGACTCTAGACCCGTCCCCTCAACACAGGCCCGGGACCCGCCCTCCACACCTCCCCTCCAGGAGACTCGGCCCCTTAGTCTGGGCTGTCAGGCTTCCCCATGGCGGCCTGGCCCTTAGATATTCACCCCCATTTCTGGGAACTTATTGGTGAGACACTGGGCTCTGGGATCCAGCTGGCCCGAGACACACCCTGGCTCTCCCCTCAGGAATGGTCTGATCCTGGGCAAACCTCAGACTCCGAGGCCCCCCAAGTCCTGCCCGTAATGTGAGAATGATAACCGCAGAGTCACAGTGAGAACTTCAGCTGCGTCAGGTGAAAGTGGCTAATCAAAGGCAGCTCGGTCTAAATTCCCCTGCCCTCCTGGAGCTTCCGTTCTGTGGAGCCAAACAGACAGTGCCTCAGTAGCAGACCTGGGCCAAGAGCGCCCTGTGGTCGCTGCACAGGCTGAGCAGAGGCGCCACGTGGTCTGACCGAGGGCTTCACGCTGCCACGCTGGCTCCTGCCTGCAGAGGACATGATACCGTATCTGAAAGCATCACCGTGGGCCAGGACGCCACAACTGGGGCTTCCTTCCCCTTTCTTACTAACCCTCCTCCTCGGAGCACTCTGAGGGGTGAGCTGGAAGTCCCCCACTCGGGCAGCACTGTCACACAGACGCCTCTCGACCTCACGTCCCCCCTCTCCCAAATCTGCACCCTTTCTTCCAATGGCCTGAGTCCCAGGAAGCTCCGCGGCTGCCCTTGTCCATCCCCAGGCCCACAGAGAACCAATGCTATTTCCGTTTGGCTCCATGGTCTGCCCTTCTCCTTTCCCTAATCCTCGACAGTCTGGCTCCCACCCTTTGCCCATGGATTCTGCTCTGGACCTTGAACCCACAGCTCCAGGAGTCCCTGAAATCCTCAGGTATGCCTCAGAAACTCCAATCTCTGCATCTCTTTCTCACTTCAACTCTCAGATCCCGAGATTTCACTATTGCTTGAGTTTCTCCCCATCCACTGTAAATAAATGTCCGGGCAATCCGCTCCTAGCTCAGTGTCTTAGTGTCCTCCTCCACCCCACGCCGCCTGCCTCCTGCCCTGCCTCTTGGTGCAGTCGTCATTGGTCCTTCTGCTGACTGTCCCCCCACTTGTATCACGTGCCCCACTGAGACATGAGGATGCCGTTCGCCCAGATCCTCATCCTCGCACCCCTTCCTCCCATCTGCCCTTGGTCTGATTCAGACACTCCTAAAATCTGCTTAGTTCAGTGCTTCGCTCAAACCACTTCCCTCCCCTCTCCTGGGCTGTGTCCAAGAAGGGGCCAGGGCCTCCATCCTTCCTGCCGGTCTGAAGGACTCACTTTACAGCATGCAGCTCTTGGACAAGGAGGAAAAGAAAGAGAAGGAAGTCCAACCTGGAAACTGCAGGCTTCCAGGGCTCTGGCAGTGGGAACGGCTGAGTCCCTGCTTTGTGGGTATGGAGGCCACCCCAGTCCCACAGGAACCAGCTGTAGACTTCAGTGTTCCTGCTTGTCCCAAGCAGACTTGGCCGAAGCCTAGAATTCACAGGTGTCCCCACCGGAGAGAGGGTTCCCATCTAGATGCATGAGGACCACCCATCATCGATGCGGGAAGCAGGAGGCCCCGTGGCTTCTCAGCCAGGTTCATCTCAAGTCCCTGAAGCTTATAACCAGGGCTCAGGACCCTCCATGTGTCTGGGACTATTGTCCCTCTAAGGTGGGGGGTGGGGTGCTCAGCTGTGTCCAGGAAGGCAGCGTCAGCCCAAGGACACGGGGGGCCTCTTCTCAGCTCACATCTGGACCTCAGGGTGGTGGAATGAGGCCAGAGCCACCCTGGATGGGAAGGGACAGCCAGGACGGCTCTGGGAGTCCAGAGGAGGCACTCTCTGATCCGGAGGAGCTGGCGTGTGAGACTATGGGAGTGGGCAGGGGCAGGATATCTGTCCCACGCGGCCTCTCGGCGCTTCATCGTGGGAAGGGGATGTCCGGGCTGTCCCTCTGGCCTCCTAAGGGGTGGGCTGGCTGGGGTCGTGGCACGAGCACATCACGTGTGCAGTGAAGGCAGGGCAAGAAGCTCCTGGGGGGCCGGGAGCCAACGGAGCTCGGGCACGGGCGTTCGGTTCTTCCCAGCCAGGTGCCCTTGGGCCAGAGCTACCACCCTGTAGGAATCAGGCCTGGGGGCCCAGATGGGGAACCCCCAGGCTGCTCTGCTGCTTCTCTGGCCTCTGATGCTGCGGGCAGAAAGTCGAGAAAGCAGAGAGCCCTGAAGGCTGAAGGACTTCGGAGGTGGGGGAGGTCTCCGAGGGCAGGACCACTCCTCCCAGAGAAGGGGAGTGGGTTAGGCCTCACTGGAGAGGAGTCCAGAGGGAGTTCTTACCAGGCATCCGGTACCTTACCAGGCATCCTGGAATCTCAGTGTTTCACAGTTTTCCAAGTCGGGAGCCAGCTGGCACTCTGATGCCCACCCAGGACCCTGTGCCAGGCAGACTGGGCGCATAAGGACACTGGTGGGCATGCAGGAGCCAGGAGTCTCTGCTGATCTGCGTCAGTCTGCAGACCGGTCTCCCCTACTTCTTTCAGCCTATCCTCCTCCCTTTCTCCCAGAGCAGCACTTCCAAAGCTGCAGGGAAGCCGACACGGCCTGACACCTTGTCCAGGCCCATCAGTGACTCCCAGGACAGGAACAAGAAAGAGGCATCTGCTCAGGTAGAAAAGAGCTTACGGGGGCTTCCTCATCCCCCCTCCACACACTGAAAAGGCTCTGATGGCAGTAACAGGTCACAGGGATGCCCAAAAGGACAGTGCAAGAGGGCAGTGAGCCAGAGGATCCTGGGTCCATCTGGAACTCGGCCATCCAGAGAGCAAGTGTGCTCAGTCTGGCCTCCTCATCGTAGTTCAGGGTCACGGGGGTCAGGAGAGAAAGAGTAAATGGCGGGCCTCTTGCAGAGGGACAGCCCATCCCAAGTGATGGGGAAGAACCAGGAGAAGCCCCGCCAGCCTGGTGAGTGAAGGTCCTATTGGAAAGGGACGTGGTGTTATGGGGAGGGCAAACCGCATGCTGGGCTGGGTGGAGGAGCCCATGTGTGTGCCTGTGTGCGTGCTAAGCTGCTTTAGTCAGATCCGACTCTTTGAAGCCCTACGGACCATAACCTGCCAGGTTCCTCTGTCCATGGGATTCTCCAGGCAAGAATACTGAGGTGGGTTGCCATACCCTCCTCCAGGGGACCTTCCTGACCCAGGGATTGAACCTGAGTCTCTTACGTTTCCTGCATTGGCAAGTGGATTCTTTGCCACAACCAGGTAATGCTATGAACCCCCAAGACATGCAGGATACCACTAAGCACTTTTCATATATTATTGCATTTAACTGTCACACCAGCCACCATGAGGTAGGTGGGCATAATCTTTATGTGCCCCATTTGCAAAGAAGCAAACTGAGCAACTTGCCAACCTTTGGAATCTGAACAAGTTACTCAACCTCTTTGTATTCTTAGCCTTATCTTTAGTGTTCCTTGGCTTGAAGAAGCATCACCATGATCTCTGCCTTCATCTTCACATGTTCGTCTCCTTGTGTCCATGTCTCTGTGTTCCAATTCCCTTTTTTTTATAAGGACACCAGTCATGCTGGATTTGCACCCATCCTAATGACCCCATCTTAACTAGTTACATCTGTGAAGACCTATTTCTAAATAAGGTCACATTCAGAGGTACTGGCAGTTAGGACTTTAACATGTGGATTTGTGGGGAGGACACAATTCAACCCATGACAGTATTTAATGTGTAACCCACTATCCACCAAACACAGGTCACATTTGATTCTCATAACAACTGTGCAAGGCAGGGATATGTACTATCTTCATTTTATAGATGAAGACACCAAAGTTCAGAAAGGTTAGGCAATTTCCCCAAAGGCACACAGTAACTAGTAAAACGAGGCACTGGGATTTGAACCTGACTATGAGTGATCTTTGATCACTTTAGAGTCAGACAGACCTTGAAGTCAGGTCTCAGCTGTCTGATCTTGGGCAAAGCATTCAGCCTCTCTGAGTCTCACTGTCCTTGTTTGTAAAGGGGCTTAACACCCTACTGTCAGCAAAGAACTGCTATTCAGCAGGCGGATTGGGGGATCGGGTTGTCTAGCCCAGTGCCTGGCACACAGCAGAAGAGGTGATGATAATTTAAACATCACAGCAGCTACTCCCCAGAGCACATCCTGTGTTCTGCTAGTTCTTGGTGGCTGCCTCACTACAGCCAGCTGTCCTCGCCGAGTACCTGGGGTAGGCAGAGCCAGGCAGGCAGGCAGATCCCACCCTCTGCCAGCCCAGAGCACGCTGGGGCTATCCCCCACCTCCAGCCGCCCATCCAACATGCCCTCCACTGGGAGAGGAGAGGGAGCTGGCTGCTAGGGGCCTCCTTCCTCACGCCGAGGCCCCAGGGGTTGTCTCTACAGACAATGTGGCCTGTGTGTGCTGGGCATGCTCATGGCCCCTGAGAAAGGCTGCCCACTCCCCAGCTGCCTCACCGTAAGAACAGGCCCAGGAGAAGGTGTAGGGTCACAGAACAGAGCTGGGTGGGTGGATGTGGGACTGTGGGGAGGGGCTGACCACCAAGGGGGGGCAGTATGAAGTGATGGGAAGGGTTCTCTATCCTGATCTGATGGTGGTGACAGTTGTACAACCCTCTGCGTATGCCAAAACTCAGAACTGTACACTAAAAAGTTTTCACTGTCTGTGGGGCATTAAAAATAAATAAAAAGGGCACTCAGAAAATCCAAATTCTACATGTCAAGAAGTTTTAGGAATAGAGATTTCCCTGGGGGTCCAGTGGCTAAGACCCCGTGCTCCCAGTGCAGGGGTCCCGGGTTTGATCCCTGATCAGAGAACTAGCTCCCACATGTCACAGGACTTTGCATGCTGCAACGAAAGATCCTGCGTGTGGCAACTAAGATCCAGCACAGCCAAATAAATAAAAATAAATATTTTTTAAAAAGAAGTTTTAGGGATAGGAATAGCTTAAGAAATGTATTTAGCTTGTAACTTTCCTTTCATGAAAGTGAAAGACCTATATATGGTAAATAGGCCTTAAAGAACTCTTTCAGTAAGTCTCAGATAAAAATCCTAAATAATTTTAAAAAGAAAAGTAAAAGAACAGGCTCATCACAGACGCTGGGGTGGTGATTGCCCCGACCCTCTCCATTTCTTCCTCCCTCTGGCTGGCTCTTCCGCTCTTCCGCCCTTCCCCCGCTTGTCCTGCGGCACCTCCCCTGACTTCCTCCTCCTCTCAGGAACCTGAGTACTGCCTCTGGGGTTTGATGACTTCCTACAGGCCCCCCCGATTGCCCCAGGGACTCAGAAAAAGGGGCCACCTCAGTGTGGGCAGCTCCAGATAGGAGGCATATGAGGCAAGATTGCGGCAGGATGCAGGTGAAATTAAATGGAAGCAAGTTTAGAATATTTGCAGAGATGTGAACAAGATTGGGCTTCCCAGGTGGCGCTAGTAGTAAAGAACACGCCTGCCAATGCAGGAGACATAGAGATGCAGGTTTGATCCCTGTGTTGGAAGGCTCCCCTGGAGGAGGGCATGGCAACCCATTCCAGTATTCTTGCCTGGAGAATCCCACGGATAGAGGAGCCTGGTGGGTTACAATCTGTGGGGTCGCAGAGTCAGACATGACTGAAGCAACTTAGCGTGCACAAACAGGATTGACAAAGCCCCTGTGAAACTTCCAGGCCCCCAAGGTGAGCATCAGTATGGAACTGTCACCATCCACGGAGGGGCTGCCCTCCAGGATCCATGGCCATACACGATTGGCGGGGGGCGCTCCATCTGTTCCACCCTCCTACCCTCCTATTTCTTTCCAATGCCTGCCCTTAGCCAAATCCACCCAGAATTCAGAGGCCAAGCGACCCCATGTCTCACAGGCCCAGCAGCTCTGGGGAATGAAATAGGACAGAGAAAAGCAGAGGGTGGTGAGGATGGGGGGCAAGAGGTGAGAAACCAAAATCCTTGGGAAGGGAGGACTCTCCTGGGGAAACTGGGGGCATAACCTGGTCCCATGGTTACCTCAGGCTCCTGCCGAGGGCCAGCCATCCATCCTAGCCATTCCATGGTGGGGGCTCCTGAATGAATGAATGATAGATGGGAAAAGGAGTGAGTGACAGAATGAATGGGAAGGGGTCTGTTTCTATCGGCATAAGAACAAGGTGGGAACTTTCCCCCAGGATTTCTACCTTTCCAGGCATTTATAAACTGTGGAAAATTCTGAAAGAGATGGGAATACCAGACCACCTGACCTGCCTCTTGAGAAACCTGTATGCAGGTCAGGAAGCAACAGTTAGAACTGGAACATGGAGCAACAGACTGGTTCCAAATAGGAAAAGGAGTACGTCAAGGCTGTATATTGTCACCCTCCTTATTTAACTTATATGCACAACACATCATGAGAAATGCTGGGCTGGAGGAAGCATAAGCTGGAATCAAGATTCCTGGGAGAAATATCAATAACCTCGGATATGCAGATGACACCACCTTTATGGCAGAAAGTGAAGAAGAACTAAAGAGCCTCTTGATGAAAGTGAAAGAGGAGAGTGAAAAAGCTGGCTTAAGGCTCAACATTCAGAAAACTAAGATCATGGCATCTGGTCCCATCACTTCATGGTAAACAGATGGGGAAACCGTGGAAACAGTGGCTGCCTTTATTTTGGGGGGCTCCAAAATCGCTGCAGATGGTGACTGCAGCCATGAAATTAAAAGACGCTTTCTCCTTGGAAGGAAAGTTATGACCAACCTAGACAGCATATTAAAAAGCAGAGCTATTATTTTGTCAACAAAGGTCTATCTAGTCAAGAGTATGGTTTTTCCAGTGGTCGTGTATGGATGTGAGAGTTGGACTATAAAGAAAGCTGAATGCAGAAGAATTTATGCTTTTAAACTGTGGTGTTGGAGAAGTCTCTTGAGAGTCCCTTGGACTGCAAGGAGATCCAACCAGTCCATCCTAAAGGAGATCATTCCTGGGTGTTCATTGGAGGGACTGATGTTGAAGCTGAAACTCCAATACTTTGGCCACCCGATGCAGAGAGCTGACTCATTTGAAAAGACCCCGATGCTGGGAAAGATTGAGGGCAGGAGGAGAAGGGGATGACAGAGGATGAGATGGTTGGATGGCATCACCGACTCAATGGACATGGATTTGGGTGGACTCCAGGAGTTGATGATGGACAAGGAGGCCTGGTGTGCTGTGGTTCATGGGGTCGCAAAGAGTCGGACACAACTGAGCGACTGAACTGAACTGAACTGAAGGACTACTTCCTAAGTATCCACTTGGGGCCCTACAGAGGACCCTGAGCAAGACAAACTGAGATCACAGGCTGGGCAGGATGGGGCGCGGTGGGCCATCAGGTACAGGGGGAGCCTGAGGGTCCTGCAGGATAAGAGGCCTGGCTCCTCCTCCGTCTCCCTGGAAACCTGCTCTGGGCCTGCCTTCCCTCCGCAGGCCCCACCCTGCTCCCCAGGCCCCACCTTCTCCATCGGGGGTTTCTCAAGGACATGGGCTGGGTTCACTGGGCTCAGTCAGGCGTTGGTGCTGCCAGGGCGGGGAGGCGCAGCAGGGTGGAAACCGAGGGACCTGTCACCCTGAGTAGCGCCTATGTGCTCACCCGCGGAGCAGCGTCCATGCTCTTGAGAGCGGGCCTCCTGGTGGGGGGAGCAGCACCTGGCCTTGGACCCCCGCGTGCTCTGAGTGCCCTGGGAGGGGGGCTGGTAGCTGATGGGGAAAAGGAAGGTAGCCACCGTTCCCACTGAGCCCTGCCGCCTGTTGGTCCCTGGGGGCCGAGGGGAGCTGTGGACCAGCTCAGGGGTGCACACTGGGAGGTATTTGAGCGGCAGGATGGAGCCTCAGGGACAGCTACCCGGGGAGGCTGACTACAGGGCTACCAATAAGCCTTGCCTGGATCTTAGAATGCGCATTTCCGTGAATGTGGACCTCTGGCTCTGCTGTTTGCCCTGACTCAAAATCTGAGGTCGTACAGCCCCACAAAGCTCCATCACAACTGCAGCCTGTTTCCTGGAGCCACCACCCCGTGGCCATCTCCCTGCCTCAGTTCCCCACCCCCCTGTGGCCCATCTCTAAGGCCACCTTTCTTCAGGCAGCTCCCCTGCCCACTTGCTCTGCCCAGGACCTTTCCTAGGGACAACTTACCTGGATGGGACAGGAAGACACAGGTAAGCCCTAGAATAACCACTAAGAAAATAAGAACCAATTTTTTTTTTTTTAATCATTAAAGAAATAATTAAAATGATATATAAGAAATACTGACTTGTAACTTGCCTGGTAGTCCAGTGGTTAAGACTCCATGCTTCCAATGCAGGGGCCATGGGTTCAGTCCCTACCTGGGGAACTAAGGTCCTACCTGCCATGCAGCATGACAAAAAAAAAAAAAAAAAAAATTTCACTTAATGCAAAAGGAGGCAGTCTAGGAGGAACAAAAATAGGAATGATATATTTAGAAAACAAGTAAAATCACAAATGCAAATACAACTATATTAGTAATGTGAATGAATTAAACAGTCCAATCAAAAGGCAGAGATCATCAGACCAGATTTAAAAACAAGATCCAGCAAAATACTGTCTATAAGAAGCATACTCTGAAGATACGAATAGATTTAAATTAAAAGGATGGAGAAAAGTTTTATCGTACAAACAGCAACCATAAGAAAACTGGAGGCACTATAGTATCACCAGACAAAATAGATTTTAAAACAAAAAGTGTAACTTAAGGTAAAGATGGACATTTTATAATGATAAAGGTATATTCCATCAAAAAAGTGACAATTATAAACATATGTGTACGTAACAACAGATCCTTACTCATTCCATATACAAAAACTAATTCAAAATGGATCAAATCCTATATGGAAGAGCTAATACTATAAAACTCTTACAAGAAAGTGAAAGTGAAGTCGCTCAGTTGTGTCTGACACTTTGCAACCCCATGGACTGTAGCCTACCAGGCTCCTCCATCCATGGGATTCTCCAGGCAAGAATACTGGAGTGGGTTGCACAGGGATAAATTTTTCTAACCATACACTTGCCTATACTCAAAGCTACGGTTTTCCCAGTAGTCATATACGGACATGAGATTTGGACCATAAGGAAGGCTGAGCGCCGAAGAATTGAGAGTCCTTTGGACTGCAAGGAGATTGAACCAGTCAATCCTAAAGGAAATCAATTCTGAATAGTCATTGGAAGGACTGATGCTGAACCTGAAGCTCCAATACTTTGGCCACCTGATGTGAAGAGCTAACTCATTGGAAAAGACTGCTGTGAAAGATTGAAGGCAAAAGAAGAAGGGGCTGCAGAAGGTGAGATGATTAGATAGCATCACTGACTCAATAGACATGAATTTGAGAAAACTCTGGGGGATAGCAGAGGACAAAGGAGCCTGGCGTGCTGTAGTCTTTGAGGTTGTGAAGAGTCAGACATGAGTTAGCAACTGAACAACAATAACCATAGATTAAGCAATGATTCCTTAAATATGACACCAGAAGTACAGCCACAAAAGAAACAGATAAATTGGACTTTACCAAAATTAAAAACTTTTGTGCTGCCAAAAAAAAAAAAAAACATAAAAAATGAAAACGACCCACAGTATGGGAAAAAAATATTGGCTATATATATACCTGATAAGTAACTTGTATCTAGAATATATAAAGAACTCTTACAACAAAATAATAAAAAGACAAATAACTCAATTTTTTAAATGAGCAAAAGACTTGAATAGACATTTCTCCAGAGAAGAAACATAAATGACTAATGAGCTCATGTAAAGATGTTCAACACAATGAGTCATTAAAGAAATGCAAATCAAACCACAAAGAAATACCATTTCACATTCACTAGATGGCTATCATCCAAAAAATCAGATGATAAGTGCTGTCAAGGAAGTAGGGAAATTAAACCCTCATACATCACTAGGCTTCCCTGGTGGCTCAGACTGTAAAGAATCTGCCTGCAATGTGGGAGACCTGGGTTCAGTCCCTGGGATGGGAAGATCCCCTGGAGAAGGGAAAGGCGACCCACTCCAGTATTCTGGCCTGGAGAATTCCACGGACAGATGAGCCTGACAGGCCACATTCCATGGATTGCAAAGAGTCGGACATGACTGAGCGACTTTTACTTTATCACTTATCACAGCCCTGATGGGAATGTGAAATGATACAGCCAAGTTTTGAAAACAATTTGGCAGTTTCTCAAAAAGTTAAAGTCATAGTTACCATATGCTGTAGCAATTCCATGCCCAGTAATATCCCCAAGAGAAATTATGGGGTCTGTCCTCACAAAATCTTGCACACAAATATCCACAGTAGCCTTAGTCATAACAGCCAAAAAGCAGAAACAACCCAAATGTCTATCAGCTGATAAGTGGATAAATAAAATATGGTACATACACACAATGAAATATTACTTGGCAATAAAAAGGAATGAAGTACAGATACATGGTACAAAATGGATACATCATGAAAACATTATGCTAAATGAAAGGCCAGACAAAGGGCTACTTTTATGAAATGTCCAGAATAGGCATATACATAGAGAAGAAATGTAGTTGAATGGTTGCCTAGGACTGGGGTATGGATGGTGGTGGGAAATAGGGGGGAAATGCTAAAGAGTGTGGGGTTTATTATTGATAAATGTTCTAAAATTGATCACAGTGATGACTACACAACTCTGTGAACATGCTAAACTATCAAATTGTACACTTAAAAATTTTTTTTTAATTGTACACTTTAAACAGGTGAATTTATAGTGTGTAAATTATATTTCAATAAAGCTGTTACCAAAAAAACCCAGATGAGTAGGAGTTTGAGATCAGTACTTGGTGCCAAGACATCTGGGGCCTCAAGATGGCCCCAGCTGTGGTTTTGACCCACTGGCCTCTACCCCCTCACCATCTGACTCCCTCTCTTCATATGACCTGGAACGGACAGCTGCCATTTCCCCTCCCTCGGCCTGTCTAAGATCTTGCTTGTGTCAAAACTGTGGAGTGGAGCTATGGTGCTGAGTAAGGTCAGGGCCGTGTCCAGAGGCCCCTGGCAAGTCTTGGCCCAAACTCCTGCAAGATTCTCTCTTCTGGCCAGCCTTCATGGGAAGGTCTGCATGGGCAGCTTCCTTCCTGCCCACAAAGAAAGTCAAGAGGCAACCATTCAATTACATTTCTTTACATTGCCATTTGGGGATGGGGCCTGGAGCTGCGGCGGCCACGTGGGGCTGTGCGCTGCGCAACTTGAGGAGGCCTCATTCATATCCCTGCCATTGTGGATCCATTACAAAACTTTCCCAGCCCATGGAAGGGAGTAGGCTGTCTTGTTAAGCTCTCCTTTTCACTAATTTGCACAAGGTTGCCTTACAGTCTGAATATGTGCTACATAGCCACTAGCTACATAGATCTATTTGTATTAAAATGAGTTAGAGTTAAATAAAGCTAAAAATTTAGATCCTCAATTGCACTAGCCACATTACTACTAGGGGCTCAGTAGCCTCATGGGGCTCTTGTATTGGACAGGGCAGATATAGAACATTTCCATCGTCACAGAAAGTTCTATTGGGCTGTGCTGCCCAGAACCACCAGAGGAGGTTTTATGAGATCTTGAGAGCAGGACTATGAGGCACTGGAAGAAGAGAAATGAGTGGGAAGAAGAGGAAATTACAGGCAGGAAGCCACACACATTTCCTCTCCTCATTGCTCCACACTCTCAGCTTCTTCAAGCCCTAATGATATCCCCAAGGATCATTCTTTGTGAAAAAGAAAGTCAGAAAAGAGATCGGGGAAGTCCCAGTTTCCCCAGTTAGCCCAAGGTTGATTGGCAAGCTCCCCTCCAGGCTGGAGAACCTCATGGCTTCGAGGTCCCTGTGTGGCGCCTGGAAATATTCTGCCAGTACTACCCACCTCCAGGTGCTGGCTCTGTGGCAAGGTTCAGATAGGCAGTCTGACTGCACTGGTCTCTCTTTACCAAAAAACAGTAACAGAAAAACACACACACTGCTAAACTCCCAGCAGTTTCCATCCAACAAGGAAGCACAGAGTTCCAACTCTGCTATTAACCTGTGAGCAGTGATGGTCAAGTATGTGGACTGACATTGGTACTTGAGTAGGCATGCTGCAGGTTGGCGTAGTCCCTGAAACACAGTGAGATGGACCCCTGCAGGCATTTTAAGGGGCAGAAGTCCTTTCTGGAAGGGGCTGGCGGCCTAGTTATTCTGAATCAGGCGGCGGGGTGGCCAGCTGTGGGATACAGCTGTGGAATTAGAATCAGATCTGTGATAAACAGCGCTCAGTCAGTCAGGGTAACCGTCGCCTGGGGTGAACATGATGTTGTGAGCGGGGAGAGAGGGCCCTGGGTAAATAGGGAGGTGGAGACAGGAACCACCAAGAGAGGAGCTTCAGGGGCGAGTGGGTGACTTGCAGGGGCAGATGGTGTGGGGGGATGGGATCCTGCATGGCCCGTTCCCCAGCACCACACCCGAACGATACCATGCGTTGCTCACAGGCTTGCACGTGGTCGTGTGGGCCAGGGGATGGATGTGGAACAACGGACCTTGTTACCATTGGTCACGTTGAGGGGGAGTGATAAGCAAGGAAGGGCTGAAGCAGGTGTCATGATGCACTTTGCCTTTATAACATTGTGATGACTTACTTCATTTGTTACAACTGGCGTGGTTTGAAAGGTTGTTGTCTTTTAGTCAATAAGTCGTGTCCAACTCTTTTGCGACTCCCTAGACTATAGCCCGCCAGGCTCCTCTGTCCATGGGATTTCCCAGGCAAGAACACTGGAGTGGGTTGCCATTTCCCTTCTCCAGGGGGTCTTTCCGAGCCAGGGATCAGACCCGAGTCTCCCGCATTAGCAGGTGGATTCTTTACCACTGAACCACCAGGGAAGCCCCGAACTTGAAAGGCATTAAGTACAAAATTTAACAATTTTGCTTCTCCCTATCTCCCTCACTCCTTACAGCAGCCTTTTGCTTCCAGCCACCAAATCCAGAGGAAAACCCACCTGCTGCTCTTGTCATACAAACCGAAGGAGGGGAGGAACAGAAAGTAACTTATGTTGGTTTCTTTTGTGTACCAGGCGCCACACATGTGTCAGGCACACATCACATGTACATTGCCTCATTGGACTCTCCCAACCTACAGCAGTGGTTATTACTTCCTTTTACAGATGAAGGGGCTTCCCAGGTGGCTCAGCGGTAAGAATCTGCCTGCCAATGTAGGATATGCAAGAGACGTGGGTTCAATCCCTGGGTCCAGAACATCCCCTGGAGTAGAAAATGGCAAACCACTCCAGTATTCTTGCCTGGAGAATTCCAAGAACAGCGGAGGTTGGCAGGCTATAGTCCATGGGATTGCAAAGAGTCAGACACAACTGAACACTCGTATGCACATATTACATTACAGATGAAAGATTTTGGCTTAGGGAGGTAGAGTATATGTGGTAAGGTTAGCATATAGGCTAAAGGCCCAGGAGAAAAGAGAATTCCCCTCCAAAGGGGTTAGCTAAAGACAACTTTAAGAAGGGATCATTTATAGGTCTTCAGACATGGTTATGAGAATCACCAGGGATGCTGAAGGCCAGGAACTTGTTAGCAGGGATCCACTGCCACCTTCTGAGCAGATAAGGGGCAGGAATAGTGTGGTGAGCAGGAGGCCAGGAAGAAATAGCCCAACCACTCTCCTCTCCTGCCCTCAGGTCTTGCCTGTGCCTCTCTTTGGCTGACCCAGCAGGAAGACAGAGGGCATGAAAGCCAGAGTGAAGCAGTCTGTAAGGCGTGGAGGGGGAGGATGAATGGAAGAGGTAGAAATGGAGATCACTCAGCACAGGCAGTAAGTGGTGGAGCAGGATTTGAACTCAGGACTCACTGACTCTAGACCCGGAGCCCTTCTGCTGCCTTAGTGAGCTACACACGCTACTGTGCCCACAAGCTCTGCTGAGTCCCAAACGCCCCTCCAGACGTGGGAACACCCTGTCAAGTAAGGACTCAAGCCTGGGCCAGAGTTATTCCTTGTTTCTCTAGCCAGAAAGTTCCTGGCTAAAGAAAACAAGAAAGCATTGGTTTTTGGTGAGGATGGTGGCGTCTGGTTCCATTAGCTGAGCAGAGAAATATGAGCTCTTTATTCCAAGCCTGACATTTGCCTGCACCTAGGGTCCTGTGTTCATGCCCCTCCCTCTGCCAGGGGCCGTGTCCCGCATCCCTTGGCCTGGCCCAGGGCGTTCTGCCCATTGCTCTTCCTGATTTGCTCGTCCCTGTATTCCTGTATCTGGCTCAATACCTCGCGCCAAGAGGCTATGATCAGTCCTGGTTGAAACTCAACTGCCTCTCCCAAACAACACCCTTTCCTGGGTTTTTATTTCATACAGTGACTTTTCCAGAAGTTTCTGTACCTTCTGTGGCAGACAAAGAACACTAATATTAGCTTCTCAGGTTGGGCTTCAGCAGGAGATGATAATGATGTCAATAAAAATAATAATATGCTTTAGGTGCTTAACATGTGCTGAGTACTGTAGAAAGACTTCTACAGGCATTGTCTCATTTGTTGGACACCTCTTCTGCGAATTCTTTCAGTTCAATTCAGTCACTCAGTCATGTCCGACTCTCTGCAACCCCATGGACTGCAACACGCCAGGCTTCCCTGTCCATCGCCAATTCCCGGAGTTTACTCAAACTCATGTCCATTGAGTCAGTGATGCCATCCAACCATCACCTCTGTCGTCCCCTTCTCCTCCTGCCTTCAATCTTTCCCAGCATCAGGGTCTTTTCCAAGGAGTCAGCTCTTTGACATCAGGGGGCCAAAGTATTGGAGTTTCAGCTTCAGTATCAGTCCTTCCTATGAATATTCAGGACTGATTTCCTTTAGGATGGGCTGGTCAGATCTCCTTGCAGTCGAAGGGACTTTCAAGACTCTTCTTCAACTCACCTGCATCTTAATCGATTCTGCGAAGCACGCAGCTCTGCAAACACACATCCTGGCAGCGTCTCACTTCAGACCCCAGCTGTTAATCACTCCCATCTTGCTTTGTAACTTCCATGTTGCACGGCGCTGGACACCTCGGGAGCCCACTTGAACACTTGTTCATGCCTAACTGGGAGCAGTGGCTGCCCTGCGGGGCTAGCTCAGGGGAAAAGTGTTTCCTCTTTCCGGCTGAGCTGTTTTCATACAGATGGACCCGTGGGATTGGACACACAGATGCCCAACACAGTGATCAGCTCCTCCACAAGGCAGTCTTGTATCAGCTTTCCATCCTTCCCTCCCCTCATTCCTGCTCCCTGGGATCATATTCCAAAATAAACCTACATGTAAGCCTTTGTCTCAGGCTCTGTTTTCAGGGAACCCAGGCTAAGACAGCCCTTATAAGAATCACATGGGAGGTACTATTATTACCCCTACTTCACAGGAGAGGGACCCGGGGCTGAGAAAGGTTTGATAACTTGCCAAAATCATATAGCGGATAAGGGTGGGGCCACTGAAACATTTAGGAAGGAAGGCAAGGGTATGAAATGCTTCTCTCTGGGAAAAGGAGATTGGATTTGCCAGGGATTTTTTTTTTTTTTTTGGCCTCATTGCACAGCATGTTGTATCTTTGTTCCCCAACCAGAGATCGAACCTAGGCTCCCTGTAATGGAAGCATGGAGTCCTAACCGCTGGACCACCAGGGAGTCCCCTTACCGGGAAACTGTAATAGAATTTCTGACGTGTTTCATGTCCATTGAAGTTTGTAGACATGAATTTGAAGTGAATCTAGTCACCCAAGGGCTGGAATGTTCTCCAGCGATACTCAGGTGCTCTGACAGAGGACGGAGGGGCGGGAGTGGGCATGGTGGGAGGGCAAGGGTGTGGGGGTTGGCCAGAGCAGGAAGCAGCTCGGAGCTGGGGTGGCCAGGGGTGGGTGCTTGGGCCCATATGGAGTATGGGCCCTGGGGCCCCAAGGGCCTGGCATTGAATCCAGGCTCCATGGTTTACTCCCAGGGTGACTTACCTGACTTCTCAGCTGACTTCACAGCTAACCTGACTTCTCAGACTCCTCATCTGTAAAGTGGGAATAATGGGGTGACCGACATCCCAGAAGAGAAGTGATAAGACCTAATGCCTATGTTCCAGGCCCTGTGCTGAGTTCTCTTTCCAGCCGTTAGCTTGCTAACCCTCACACGCCAATGAGGTGGGTGCCGTTAGAGCCACGGAGAAGAAAAAGTAGCCACTGAAAGTTAAACGACTTTCCTGAGGTCACAGCAGAGAGCGTCAGACTCTGGACTGACCTGGAGTCTGCTCTTAGCCTCTCCTCCACCCAGCCTCCTGGGGCCCTGCTTCTGAAAGACATCACTTTGCTTAACCCTGGTGGGAACACAGTTGCCACTGCCTTGTCCCTCTTCCAGCCACTGGCCCTGGCGCTCTTCTGCTCCTGGGAGCCTGGCTCCAGGCTTAGCCAGGCCAGGTCTCACTACTGACCCATAGCTGCCCTCCCTGCCCCCTGCTGCCAACTGCTGGGGACCTTTCAGGGGTCCACACTCGGGGTGGGGGGTTGGGTGGGGGAGGAGACACACCTTTCCCTTATGGAGCTCGGCGAGTGGGCTAGAGGGACATTTAGCCCTGTCCTGGGCCGACGGTGGGAAGCTCTGGTTTTCTGACCCTTGTGGCTGGCGGACCAGGGGAGGGGGGAGACTGCTGTGGTGGGAATCGTGGCTCCACCCTCCATGTCCCTGGGCCTGTGAGCTGGGGCCCATCCCCACCTCCCCTGCTTCCCAGCTGCATCGAGGAGTTTCCCAGGCTTGCAGTCCACGTGACCAGCGTCTCTCACTTCCTCCTCTTGGCCCCCTCCCGCTGCAGAGCCCAGGGCCTAGCCAGGCCCCCTGCCTGGACTCACAACGCCCCCCTCCCCAGGCCAGTCCTGAGCCCAGCATCTGGAAGTGGGCGGGGAAAGGAAAGTCTTGGCATTTGGGGCCCAGCCTGGGGCTATCAGGGTGGATGGGGATGGCGGATGGAGTCCAGGAAAGAAATGCAGAGGTGGAGAGAGGAGGAGGAGGAAACCAGGAGTCCTTGACTTTGGACACCTGGAGCATCACCACTTGTTTTCATTTGTTTACTGAGCACTTAGTCTGTGCCAGCCACTACCCTACCCTGCATTCCTTATCTCCACAGTCTCGCTTAGTCCTCACTGCAAGTCTATAAAGTAGATATTATGACCAGTTTACAAATAAGGGAACTGAGGCATGAAGTTAGAGGCCTAGGGGCACGTGGAATTGGCTGAGCCAGGATTTGAACCCAGCTCAATTTGCTTCTCCTATGCATAGGTGAAGAAGGGAACCCCAGGTGGCAGAGTGACCCAAGGGGCAGGGAGACCAGCGGTCCCAGAGCCCGAGAGTGAAGAATTTGTGGGTTTGTTTTTTTTTAGGGCTGGCTCCTGGACCCTATGCAGGAGAAGTCGCCCCCACTTGCTTCCAGCTTCCGGCCCCCCCAGGCACCCTCCTGCACCTCTGAGCCAGGGCTGGGCTCAGGATGGGGTCTGGGGGCCCTGGGTGGAGGTGCCAGCAGGGAGGCAGGCGCCATAGGCCAGGATGACAGACACCAGAAGCCCTCCCTGAACAAAGGCTGGGTGGGAGGCGGCCTGGTGTGTCCCCACCCTCCCTCCCAGTGCGTGCTGAGCCAAGACCACAGTCAGCAAGGCGGGACGAGCATGGCCAGGGCCGCGGCCATCCTGCTGTCCCTCATTCTGCAGCTCACGAGCCGGACACTGGCCCCGGGGACCAGCAGAGGTAAGTTGGGGTGCTGAGGGTTTGGGGGCAGCCAGGTGGGACCTTACCTCTTGCTCAGCCCAGTCTGAGCAAACAGCTGGGCCGGGAGGAGGGCTGCCTCCTTGGGGTGTGTTCGCCTCTCCCGCCAGCCTGAGTCCTCCCCGTCGGTGGAGGAACCAGTGTGGTGGCGGCAGGACGGAGGCTATGGCATGGGGTTCTGGGGTCCCAGAGCAGGAGGGGGCTTCCTGCTCTGGCCTCGGGAGGAATTCCTGCAGGCAGCGGTGGGGGAGAGGCTGCCCTGGAATCTGGGAGTCTGAAGTTAATTATTTGTTTTGAGAACAGGAAAAAAAAGAAGGTCTGCCATGGGAACTGGCTTTGAGTGTCTATGTCTGGCTTTCCTCCAGAAGGACTGGCAGGAATAGAGGGGTCAGTGTGAGGATTGTGTTGGGCGGAGGGGTGGGGAAGGGAGGGGAGCTGAGGACAGTTCCATTGTGAGCAATCAGGCTTTGCACAACAACCAGGAGCTCTTCTCTGCAGGTCTCTCCAAGTGAAGGACTGGCCGGATCTTCCCTGAGAGTCCCAGAGGACCCCAAGTTCTCCTGACTCCCTGACTGTGTTTGCTTAAGCAGGCCTGGGGGCAGGCAGTGGCCTGAAAGGAGAAATCATGGGGCATGGGGTGCAGAGCTGGGGTGGAGGGTATAAGATACTGGGACCCCACACTTGGCCACCCTTCATGGGGCTGGGGAGGGAGCTAGGTACCACACCAGGATAGGGAGCCATTCTGACAACACCCTGCCCAAGGTGTGGGTGTCAGGGGGTAGGACAGTGGGCTGAAAAGATGACGGCACTTGGGAAAGGTCACATTTGGACTTGCTGCTGGGCACCTTCAGATGTGGGATTTAAAGCGACTGTGCCAGGAGGAGAGGAGCAGCTGGAGGCAGGGAGACTTCAGCCTCCAGAGTGGAGATAGAGGGGAGAGGAGTGGAGCTGGGGAGATGGGGTTGGGGGATAACCGGCTGAGACCAGAGACTGATGGGGTTTGGGAGGGGTACCAAGAGGGCAGCTGAGCCCCAGATTTCTAGGTAGGTGGGGGTGGCATCGAGCTTCCCAGGTGGTGCTCATGGTAAAGAACCTGCCTGCCAATGCAGGAGACCTAAGAGAATGCAGTTTCAATCCCTGGGTCGGGAGGATCTCCTGGAAAAAGAAATGGCAACCCACTCCAGTGTTCTTGCCTGGAGAATCCCATGGACAGAGGAACCTGGTGGGATATAATCCATGGGGTCACAAAGTCGGGCACGACCAAAGCAACTTAGCACATACCACAAGGGTGGCTTTAACCAAGCTAAGGAACTCAGGACAAAGTAGGTTTGGACAAAAGGAGGCAATTTAGGTTTTGGACTAGAATCTCCAACCCACTTTGGTGGAGGCAGTCAGGGGGCTGGGGAGGGAGTGACATTGTGCCCTTGCTTCACTGGACTAGTGTTCACCAGAAACCCTTTCAGCTGCCCAGGCCAGCCTCACTAATGAGATGCCTCTGTGGAAGGACTCTTCCCTCTCCCTCCTCCCCTTCCTCCTCCTCACCCCCCTCCTGCTCCAGACCCTCTGCTGCCCTGCTCACCTCACCCAGAGGAGGGATGATGTTTGGGAACCAAGCCTGGAGTCAGATGATCCCCATCCACATAGTCTTTATTTTCCTGACTGCGGAATAGAGATCAAAGTGAGGTGAAAGTGGCCTTCCCCAGCCTCTCCTAGGACCCAGTGTCATCTAGAACCCAGAACAGCTTGTCTTCATTCCGATCGAGCCTTGAAAGCTATTAGGGGCCCTGCCAGCACTTTCCCCAAACCCTGCTTTCTGGAGCCCATCCTGCCCAGTGTGGGCCACCAGGCCGCTCTGCCACAGGCCTGGAAGAGAGTGGCAAGGCTTGGGTATGGCAGCACGGGGAAGAGATGCCCATCACTGTGCCTAGAAGCGGTGTCCTTTCTGAAGGTGAAACCGAGCAGATGGAGGTGGGGTTTGCTCACAGAACCCAGGTCCCTGAAAGCAGGTCCATCTTTCACTGATCTGTCTCCCTCTCCTGCTGACTGTGCTGACTTGTGGGTCCTCCCAGCATGACATGTCAGTTCCCCAAGCCATCCCTGGCCAAGACCCTGGTGTGAATGAGGCTGGATGACCCTGGCACGCCCCCCGTGGCTGGGGACCCCTGCAGAGTCAGAGCAGGCTACAGGGAAACCTGGTCGATATCCTCCCCCAGGCTCTCAGTGAGCTGGGATCTCTGGGGCTTATAGCTGCCTGAGGTTCTTATTACTGTTGTTCAGTCAGTAAGTTGTGTCTGACTCTTTGATACCCCATGGACTGCAGTACACCAGGCTTCCCTGTCCTTCACTATCTCCCAGAATTTGCTCAAACTCACGTCCATTGAGTCGGTGATGCCATCCAACCATATCATGCTCTGCCACCCTCTTCTCCTTTTGCTTTCAATCTTTCCCAGCATCAGTGTCTTTTCCAATGAGTCGGCTCTTCTCATCAGGTGGCCAAATTATTGGAGCTTCAGCTTCAGCATCAGTTTTTCCAGTGAATATTCAGGGTTGATTTCCTTTAGGATTGACTGTTTTGATCTCCTTGCTGTCCAAGGGACTCTCAAGAGTTTTCCCAGCCTCACATTTCGAAAACATGGATTCTTCGGTGCTCAGCCTTCTTTATTGTCCAGCTCTCACATCCATACACAGCTACTGGAAAAACCATAACTTTGGCTATACAGACTATTTTTTAGCAAAGAGATGCCTTTGTTTTTAATACGCTGTCTAGGTTTGTCATAGCTTTACTTGGGAAAACTGGTCTGGGCCACTTTTGTCCACCTAGGGCACCCTCCTCCTCCTCCCATGCTTTCACTCCAGTCCCTCACAGACCATCTCTCCTTCCCAGGACGATGGGTTTGGCAGGTGGACAAGGGTGGGGTATAGGACGGATATCATTGGGAAGACAAACCCAGGAAGCCTTGCTAGCCCCTCACCCATAGGCCCTCCCTGGATTCTTGTGCCTTCAGGAGGGGCCATCTCCAGGGAGCCCGTTGGCCTTGCTGACGTCCACGACTACCAGTCAGAGGGGCCAGCCTACTCCTCAGCCCCTGCTGGGGCCCCCGAGGAACGGTGGCGCCCCCTGGAGGAGCGGCTGGAAAGGCTGGAGGCTGAGGTCACGGAGCTCAGAGAACAGGTACCATTGAAGGCGATGGGTGTGCAAGGGGGCAGGGCAGGCCTGGTGTAGTGGGAAGAAAGGAGGGAAGGGGAGCCTGTGGGACCCAGAAATGGAGTTTTGTTTTAAATAAACATAGAAAGGCTCTTATCTGAACAGTTAACATCAGTTCTTTCTTACAAGAGAAGGACCTCCAGGTATTTGTCAACCAGATTTTCATGTTCTTTCACTTATTTGGTGAACATTACAGAGTACCTATTTCATATAAGACATCATCAGGGAAGATTTTGGATGGATAAAGGTCTTTAACTGTTGGGTAATGGGGACTGGGCCCCCTTTTGTCTAAAGATGAGGACTGGGGGCCCATGCTTCTCCGGGAGCCCATCCAGACCCCAGGCCATGAGAACTGGCGCTGTCTGAGTGGGATGCTGCCCAGAGGTGGGCGCATCTCTGCTCTTCCTTCTCCTCCTGCCCTGGCTTTCATACCCTGCGGGAGACAGTGGGGGAGGCTGAACCAATGCCTCCTACCCCCCTTCCCCAGAACAAGGAACTGCAGGGCAGGGTGACGCAGCTGGAGTCCTGTGAGTGCCACCCGGCTCCCCCCCAGTGTTGGGGCTTGGGCCGGGCCTGGCCCGAGGGGGCTCGCTGGGAGCCCGATGCCTGTACAGCCTGCGTCTGCCAGGACGGGGCTGCAAACTGTGTCCCCAAGCCCGGCCCGCCCCACTGCCACGGTGAGTGCCATCAGCCTGCCCGTGGGCACGACCCTGGGGCCTGGAGATGGCCCTGAGTGAGAGCACCATGTCCTCCCTAGGCTGCAGCCACAATGGTCAGGCCTATGGCAATGGGGAGACCTTCACCCCAGATGCCTGCACCACCTGCCGCTGCCTGGTGAGTTCTCGTGGACCCCCGGGATACCCCACCCCTGTCCCCCTCACCTCACCTGCCTGTCACTGCAGCTGGTGTGCAGAATGTTTAGAAGAGGGTGTCTACCTGCCCTCCCCCCAAGCCTTGCCTCTGGCAGCCTTCAGTTGATTCAGAATTATTGTGCTTTCTGGAGTTCAACCCCCACAACACACATAGAGGGGTTCCTGTCCTCCTGTACCCGCTCCTCACCTGTGCACCCTCAGTGTCCCCCACTCATGCGTCTGTCCCTGTCACCCACCTGCCTCTTCTCCCTCACTTGGCTCCACCTTCCTCCAGCCTTCCCTTCTTCACCCCTCCATTGGGGAAGATCCCTTCCCAGGATCTCCCCACTCTGGAGATGTGGCTGGCTCTTGAAAGCACTGGTTTCCGAGGGTTGAGAGTGGCAGGAGATGATGGGGCGGGAAAGGGAAGGACGTCCCTTTTCTGCCCTTGGGCCAAAGGTAGCCTGCAGACTCTGAGCCTGCTCAGCCTCTTGCTCCTCCAGTGGGTCCCAGCTTAGGGGGAGGTTTCGGTTCTGGAGGACCACCTTCCAGAGTTCCATCACCTGCTTCCCCACAGGACGGTGCTGTAACTTGCACCCAGAAGCCATGCCCGAGAGGACCCTGCCCAGAGCCGGGAGCATGCTGCCCACACTGTGAGCCTGTTTAGCTTCCCTCCGCCCCAGCCCCACCTTCCACACTGGTTCCAGGGCCCCCAAGCCTGGCCTGCCCCCCGCCATGTGCCCAGAGGGTGCCCTCCCACGTTCTCCTGTTTAGGGAGCTTGGAAGGAAAGTGCAAGTCAGCAAATGCTGCCTCTGGCCTGGGACTGAACCAAAGGCTCTACATGATCTTCTCCCTTCCCTCCAGGAGCTTCTAATCTAGTGAGAAGATGAATTTATATAGCTAGTGTAATACAAGACTTAAGAGCCAGTGAACAGATTAAGAGGAAGCAGAGAAAGGTAGTAAGTGGCTGGTTGCCAGAGGAGAGGGCAGGAAAGCAGGGAGGGCTCTATGGACAGCGGGTCATCCAAGCTGGGTCTTCAAGGGAGAGTGGGGTTTCCTCAGAAAGAGGGTCCTCTGTGCGCCAGAATGCGAAGACGTGTGTCACAGCAAATCAGCCTGGGAAAGCCAGTGGGAACAGGCTGCTACAAGCCTTGCAGTTTGGACTTTCTTCTGTGGTATTGGGAGCCGTTGAAGGCTGCAGAGCTGGCGTGTGGCATGTTCCAAGAGGCATTTTTGGAATATTCATCTGGTATGGGCTAGATGCAGGAAGACCAGGTAGGGGGTTACAGTATGCCCAGTGGTGTGGGCATGGAGCCAGAGATGACAGTAGGCTGCAGAAGGAGGGTTGTTTCTAAGGAACATGGTTGTATCCCATGGAACAGTGGACTTCGAGCTTAGGAGACAAGGAAGGCCGTGGGCCAGTCACGTGAAGAGAGCTGGGCGGAAATGGAGGCAGTGACTGCTGGGAAGTGTTACTAGCTCATAGGAAGATAAGGTTTCCAGGTTCAGCAAATAAAAACAGGATGCCCTGTTATATTTGAATTTTAGATAAATAATACATATTTTTAAGTATGTCTGGTGCAATATTTGAGGTATACTTATACTAAAAAAATTATGTGTTGTTCATCTGAAATTCACATTTAACTGGGTGTCCTATGTTTTATCTGACAACTGTACCACAGGAAGAATGGTAACTGGTAGTTTGAAAGGTGGGACAGGGGCCCAGGCACTGGTTGAGGTTTGGCAATATAGCTTTAGAGTCTTGGCCAAGATGAGATGAGGAGTAATGTCCTTGGAGTCACTGGATCTCAGTGAAAAGGGACACACAGACAGACACACACACATGCGTGTGCACGTACACACACATAACTTGTAAGATAAATGGTGCCTCGGGGCCTTTGCTAGCCCATATGATGTCTTAGAGAGTTGACTCATTTGAAAAGACCCTGATGCTGGGAACGATTGAAGGCAGAAGGAGAAGGGGACGACAAGAGGATGAGATGGTTGGATGGCATCACCGACTCAATGGACATGAGTTTGAGTAAACTCCGGGAGTTGGTGATGGACAGGGAGGCCTGGTGTGCTGCAGTCCATGGGGTTGCAAAGAGTCGGACATGACTGAGCGACTGAACTGAACTGAACTGATGATGTCTTTGGTGAAATTTAAAAAAAGTCACTCTTCCCTCACTGCTTCCGTGTGTAAAATCATGGACCTACTGATACTAGAGTCAGACACTACACTGCCATCTGCTGAAATGCAGTAAATATACAAATCTGATTCTCACCTTAACAGTGCCCCTTTGATGTGGTGTCCTTGTCTTTTGCCCCAGTTCTCTGGGTCCTTTACTTGGGGGCCTGGCCCTGGTTTTGCAGGCTGCCCTGGAGGCCACAGGGATGGGGAAACGTGGCAATTGGAGCGCTGTGTTATCTGCACCTGCCAGGTAAGGGAATCAGCGCCTGGCCCCAGCTACCACCTACGTCCTTGCTGTCCGGCATACCCCAGGCCTGGCAGTTCCCAGCCTGATCTGGGGACCAGGCAGGGCTGCTGCTGCCCCCCTGGCACTGAGCCCTGGAGCTGTCTAGGCCTCCACTTGGCTTGGGCAGTGGAGAAGGAAGGAGGGCTCAGAGTCTGTCCCGCAGGCAGGGACAGTGCGGTGCCAGGGGCCCTCATGCTCAGAGCTGAACTGCCTGGAGAGCTACACCCCACCTGGGGAGTGCTGCCCCATCTGCCGGCCAGGTGACCTGCCCCTCTCCTGCCCACCCCGCCCCACACCCCGGCCTCAGCCCCAGAGGGTTCCGTACCTACTTGGGGTCATGCCTTCCCCTGGGTGATGGCCACCCAGCTTGCTGTCTGCTGACTGGCCCGTCTTTCTGGCAATCCTCCCCAGGCTGTGAGTATGAGGGGCAGCTTTATGAGGAAGGGGCCAACTTCCTGTCCAGTTCCAACCCTTGTCTCCAGTGCTCCTGCCTGGTGAGTCCCCCGCACCTTTGCCCAGGCCCTGCTCCTCCTGGAATGCCTGCACCTGCCCCGGCCCGCACCTGCCACTCTTCAGTCCCTCACATACCTCAAGAGGCCTGGTGCCAGAGAGATCCTCCCTCCAGCCCTGCTCTCTCTGGGAGCCAGAGCCAGAGGCAGCACAGCTGTGGGTGTGTTACAGAGGAGCCTGGTTCGATGCGTGCCCATGAAGTGCCCGCCCATCCCCTGCCCCAAGCCAGTCCTGAGGCCTGGGCACTGCTGCCCGACCTGCCAAGGTGAGAGCCCCTGTCCCTTCCCTGGTGGAGCTCCATGCCTGTCAGGGGCTGTTAGTCCGTTTTGTCAACCCAGAGCCCACTCTGCAGACCCCTGACCTGGGGGTTCCGTCAGCAGGGGAGCTGTGCCTGACCACACCTGGTCCAAGGTCTGCCCTTGACCCTAGTGCTTGTGTGCCTCCGAGGGAGTTACTCCGTGCCTCAGTCCCCCGTTTGTAAGAGGGGGATAATGATACTGTATACCTCAATAAACATTGACTATTACCTGCTTTGTGCAAAAACACCCGGTGGACCCTCGAGGCAGACCACTAGAAGGCGACACTGAGTCACAAACCAGGATTATTGCAAAAGTGGGATTAGATTACAGATACTATGGAAACTCAGAGGAAGGAGACCTAGTGGAGACCTAGTCCAACCTGGGCGCAGAAGGGAGGGTGTCCTGGGGGTGGTGGGTCCTAACTGAACCTCAGGGCTAAAGAGCAGTTCTCTAGGTGAAGGGCAGAGGGCATGCCAGGAAGGGAGGGCAGCTTGGGACTGACACTCCATGTGAGTGGGCCTGTGTTGGTTGGGAAGGTGCAGGCTGGTGGGCGTGGCTTACACTGAGAGGTGGGGAGGGGCCAGAGGCAGGTGGGCGTGGCCATGCTGGCCCTGGAAGACTTGGAAAGTCAGGTTAAGGAGCTTGGGCTTGACCCTGCCTGGGGTGCTGGGGAGCTGGGGCGAGGGGTCCAGGCAGAGGCAGGCTCTGGTGGGGTTTAGGCTCTGAAGAGGACCCTCAGAGAGCAAGTGGAGGAGGGAGGGTCTGGCTGAAATTTCCGCCAGGCCTCCTCTCTGCCTGTCACCCCTAGCTCAAGGCTGCACAGAAGATGGTTCTCACTGGGAGCACGGCCAAGAGTGGACCACCCCTGGGGACCCCTGCCGGATCTGCCAGTGCCTGGTGAGTCCCCATGCTGCTCCTGTGTTGCCCCCACCACTCCCCAACCCCAGGTCACCCAGATTCATCCCTTCACTCCACTGAACACACCTCAGAAGGCACTGTGAGAGAAAAGAGATGGAGGAGACTTAATTCTGGAGGCCTGAGGGTGGGGAAGGGGTCGCGCCCCGTATGTCCAGTCCCAGGCACAGTAGGTGGGCAGCATGCTTGTAAACCCGAACCAAGGCGCTTCAGGTTACAAGAGGAGTGAGGCTGGGCAGGCAGGCTGTGACGGGGGCACAAGCTCCAGGGAGGGAGAAACACAGGTCACCTGAGACGTCCGGAGCTCTGCTGTCTGAGCAGGAGTCACTCCATGTGGACACTGAGTCCTCGAAACATGACCATCCCGTTTGAAATGGGCTTTAAGGGTAGACTCTGCACTGGATTTCCAAGACTATTACAAGAGGAAGGAACATAAAATGTCTTATTAACACTTCACGTTAATTACATGTTGAAATAACTTTTTGGATATATTAGTTTGAGAGGAATATAATGTCAACATTTAGTTTCATCTGATTCTTTTTCTTTTTGAATTTTGACTACCAGGGAATTTTAAATGACATATGCGGTTTGTGTTTTATTTCTATTGGGCAGCTCAGATCTAGAAAAACTTCGGGGTGGGGTGGTGTTTACTTAGGTCTGAATGAGTGAGTAAGATTTGAACAGGGAAGAATGGGAGGACACTCCAGGTGCTATAGACTGACTATCTGTGTACCCCCTTAAATTCATATGTTGAAATTCTAACCCCTAAATGATGGTATTAGGAGGTGGGACCTTTGGGTGGTGATTAGGTCTAGAGGGTAGAGCCCTCATGAATGGGATTTTGTTGTTGTTCAGTTGCTCAGTCGTGTCTGACTCTCTGCGACCCCATGGACCACAGCACACCAGGCTTCCCCGTCCATCACCATATCCCATAGCTTGCTCTAACTCATGTCCATCGAGTCAATGATGCCATCCAACCATTTTGTCCTCTGTCATCCCCTTCTTCTGTCTTCAATCTTTCCCAACATCAGGGTCTTTTCTAAAGAGTCGGCTCTTCGCATCAGGTGGCCAAAGTACTGGAGCTTCAGCTTCAGCATCAGTCCTTCCAATGAATATTCAGGACTGATTTTCTTTAGGATGGACTGGTTTGATCTCCTTGCAGCCCAAGGGACTCTCAAGAGTCTTCTCCAACACCACAGCTCAAAAGCATCAATTCTTTGGTGCTCAGCCTTCTTTATGGTCCAACTCTCACATTCATACATGACTACTGGAAAAACCGTAGCTTTGACTAGATGAACTTTTGTTGGCAAAGTAATGAATGGGTTAGTGCCTTTATAAAAAAAAAAAAAAAAAAAAAAAAGACCCCAGAGGGATTTCCCTGGTGGTCTTGTGGTTGCCTCCACACTTCCACTGCACGGGGCACAGGTTTGATCCCTGGTTGGGGAACTAAGATTGTGTGTGCCACGGAGCACAGCAAGTGCAGCCAAAAATAAAAAAAGATCCCAGAGAGTTCTCTTGCCCCTTTCACCATGTGGGGGACACAAGCAAGAAGACAGCCCTCTATGAAGCAGGACTGGGAATATCCCCTGGAGGAGGGCATGGCAACCCACTCCAGTATTCTTGCCCTGGAGAAGCCCAGGGACAGAGAAGCCTGATAAACTGCAGTCCGTAGCATCTCTAAGAGTTGTACATGACTGAAGCGACTTAGCAGGCACTCGTGCTTGAAGCAGGAAGGCCTCTCACCAGGCACTGGAATTCCTAGCACCTTTATTTTTAACTCCCTGGCCTCCCAAACAGTGAGAACTAAATTTTTTGTTGTTTATAAGCTACCCAGACTACAGGATTTTTATTACAGTAGCCTGAATGGACTAAGATACCAGATATAAGGAAGAGTCAGGGCAAAGCCTTGGGGAGGAAGGTAGGGACACGAAGGCCTAATGTCCAGGCAGGGTGCATGCCAAGGAAGGCTATGATTCAGAGGGCTGAAGTCAGAACCACAGAGCTTCCTGACGGCTCACCAAGGGCGAAGGACTCCACTTGTGAAGGCCAGAGTGCACCCTCCCCTTGTTACCGTGTGCTTCCCCTCTCTGTTCACACTGACACCCCACATCACCACCCCACCTGTGAGAGAGTCACTGGCTGCCCAGACACTTATGGGCCTGGAGGTAGCAAGCCCAGGTATAGATGTGAACTCCAGGGACTGGGTCTGTCTGGGAAAGACCATGGGGAGTCATAGCAGCTAAGAGTTTATTAAGTGTCAGCTTCCAGAGGTGGATGTCACACCACACATTTATCTTATCTCCATTCAAGGATATGAGGCAGGACTATTATTGTCTCTTTAACAAATTTTTTTATTTTATTATTAAAAAGTTCCTCGTTGGAACTAATTGCTTTACAATGTTGTGTTGGTTTCTGTCATACAACAAAGTGAATCAGCTATCAGTTCAGTCACTCAGTCGTGTCCAACTCTTTGCGACCCCATGGACTACAGCACACCAGGCTTTCCTGTCCATCACCAACTCCTGGAGCTTACTCAGGCCCATCGAGTCGGTCATGCCATCCAAAATCTCATCCTCTGTCATCCCCTTCTCCTCCTGCCTTCAATCTTTCCCAGCATCAGGGTCTTTTCCAATTAGTCAGTTCTTCCCATCAGGTGGCCAAAGTATTGGAGGTTCAGCTTCAGCATCAGTCGTTTCAATGAATATTCAAGACTGATTTCCTTTAGGATGGACTGGTTGGATCTTCTTGCAGTCCAAGGGACTCTCAAGAGTTTTTTCCAACACCACAGTTCAAAAGCATTGATTCTTCAGGGCTCAACTTTCTTTATGGTACAACTCTCACATTCATACATGACCACTGGAAAAACCATAACTTTGACTAGACTAGAATCAGTTATACGTATACACGTATCGCCTCCCTCTTGAGCCTCTTTCCCACCCCTCAGTCCCACCCCACCCCCTAGGTCATCACAGAGCACCGAGCTGAGCTCCCTGCACTATTGCAGCAGCTTCCCACCAGCTAGCTTTTACACGTGGTAGTGTATACATCTCCCAGCTCATGCCATCCTCCCCTCCCCCGCCCCGTGCTGTGGGTCCATTCTCTATGTCTGCGTCTCTATTCCTGCAGATAGGATCATCCTCTGTTTTCCCAGATGAGTAAACGGAGTCACACCAGCTTATCCATCTGTATTTGTTTTTAGGGCTGCGGTAACAGAGTGCCACAAACAGAATAGCTTAAACAACAGAAATTGGTCCTCTCATGGTTCTGGAGGCAGAAGTCCAAGATCGAGGTGCTGGCAGGGTTGGTTCTGACTGAGAACTGTCAGGGAGACTGTTCCAGGCCCCTCTACAGCTCTGGTGGCTGGCTGGCAATCCTTGGCATCCCGTGGCTTCTGCCTTCGTCTCCACATGCTGTCCTCCCTGTGTGTGTCTGTGTCCAAATTTCCCCTTTTTAAGAGAACACCAGTCACTGGATCAGGGGCCACCCCCTTCCAGTCTCACCTCATCTTATGTGATTACATCTGCTACGACTCTATTTCCAAATAAGATCACATTCTGAGGGGGTTAGGACTGCAACATAAGAATATGAAGGGGGACACAATTTGCTCATAACAACGTCTAATAAATGGATAGCTGGAACTCGAAGGCTGTTTCTGCTACCTGGCTGCGCTCTGATGGCCCCTTTCTCTGCCCCCACAGGAGGGCCACATCCAGTGCCGCCAGCAAGAATGTGCCAGTCTCTGCCCATACCCTGCCCGGCCCCTCCCGGGCACCTGCTGCCCTGTGTGTGATGGTGAGTCAGCGGGTGGTAGGGGGATCAGAAAGCGGATCATGGGCTTCCTGAGAAGACCAGGACACTGACTGGCATGCGGCCCTGATGAGGGTCTGAGGCACTGTCCTCCCAACAGGCTGTTTCCTAAACGGGCGGGACTACCACAGCGGGGAGCCCGTGGGCTCGGGGGACCCCTGCTCGCACTGCCGTTGTGCTGTGAGTGTGGCTGCCTGGCAGGGAGGGCCTGGCATCTGGGCCTGCCTCTCGCATGCTGACCAGGCCCTGTTGGCAGAACGGGAGTGTCCAGTGTGAGCCTCTGCCCTGCCCACCCACGCCCTGCAGACACCCAGGCAGGACCCCGGGGGAGTGCTGCCCTGTCTGTGACAGTGAGTGAGGGCTCCAGTCACCAGGGGGAGGCTAGCCGCTGCCCCAGAAGAGGCTCTGGGTCTGGAGGTGGGGGTGGTTGCCTCCACTGAACAAGCTCTGTCACCACGAGTGAGGGACAAGCTCTCCCCTCGCCTCATGGCATGTTGGGCACCTGGGGGCCGGCGGAGGCTGGCAGGCAGGGCTTCCTGGAGAACACATGTGACTCTCCTATCAGATGTGGGGTGGAGGCCTCGGGTGTGGTGAGGCTTCCCCATCAGCCCCCAGCCCTGTCCCCCTGCCCCTCTGTCGTCCTGTCCAGGCTGTGAGTACCAGAGGCACCAGTATCAGAACCAGGAGACCTTCCAGCTCCAAGAGAGTGGCCGCTGTGGCCGCTGCGCCTGCCAGGTAGGCAGTCCTGCTGTCTCACATCCCAGGTCTGTCTTGTCCCCTGAGGGCCTCTCACCCAGCCTCCCTCCTAGGCTGGCGAGGTCTCCTGCGAGGAGCGCGAGTGCCCAGGCACGCCCTGCACCCTGCCTGACTCTGGCCCCCGGCTCTGCTCAGGTATGTCTGCTGGGGGACGGGGGCGGACAACCATGAAAGGGTGCTGCTTGCAGTGGCCAGGAGTGTTCCTTCACAGTAGGTGGGGGGCACATCCCTAAGTCCACCAGCCATTCCAGAGTGGGTTCAGAGGCTGCTGTGGGGATGGCGAAGCTCGGGTCTTGGGAAGGGTCCTGGGTGGTCTGGGAAGGACAGGGATGGATGGAGGTGCCTGGGTTGCCATGGTGACAGCCATTCCCCACCTCACACCGCTGTAGTCTGTGTGCTTGACGGAGAGGAGTTTGCTGAGGGTGTCCAGTGGGAGCCTGATGGCCAGCCCTGCACAACCTGCTCCTGTCAAGCTGGGGTGCCTGTGTGTGGGGCTTTGCTCTGCTCCCCAACCCCCTGCCAGCACCCCACCCAGCCCCCGGGTGAGTGCCCTGCCCCGAGCTAGCTTTCTCCCCCGTGCCTTGACCAGTTCACCTTGATGGGTAGGACTCTGACCCACCTGCCCTGCCCAGGTGCCTGCTGCCCCAGCTGTGAGGGCTGCACTTACCACGGCCAAGTGTACGCCAACGGGCAGAACTTCACAGACGCAGACCCTTGCCGCACCTGCCGCTGCGAGGTACCTCCCCAGGCTTGCCGCTGCCCGGCTCAGCCCCTCCCGGGACCCACCGCCATTGCCCTCTCACCTGCTCCCAGGACGGGACCGTGACGTGCTCCTTGGTCAACTGCCCTCCCACAACCTGTGCCAGGCCTCAGAGTGGACCCGGCCAGTGCTGCCCCAGGTGCCCAGGTATGTACTTACTGCTCCTGTGTGGCTCGGGAGGCCCTTGGCTCTAACACTGCATGGCCCCTTGGGCCCTTAGTGAAAGTGAAAGTCGCTCAGTCATGTCCAACTCTTTGCTACTCCATGGACTCTACAGTCCATGGAATTCCCTAGGCCAGAATACTGGAGTGGGTAGCCTTTCCCTTCTCCAGGAGATCTTCCCAACCCAAGGATTGAACCCAGGTCTCCAGTACTGCAGACGGATTTTTTACCAGCTGAGTCACAAGGGAAGCCCAAGAATACTGGAGTGGGTAGCCTATCTCTTCTCTAGGGGATCTTCTCAACCCAGAAATCAAACCAGGGTCTCCTGCATTGCAGGCAGATTCTTTACCAACTGAGCTATCAGGGAAGTCCCCCCTGGGGCCTAACCCTAACTTTAAACAGCAATGGCCTTCTGAATTGTTTTCAGTCTGACATAGCTTGGAACTCTCTGGAACTCACAGGGGGAGTGGGTGGGAGACACAGTAGACATCTGTTTGTCTCTTCATGTTACTATACCCACCCTTCTCTCCCATCTTATTCTTCCTCTTCCACTGCCCACACACCTGGATCCCCCCGTGTATCTACCTGTACAAGACTGATTCAGAGGACAAGTGTTCAAGTTTTCTATACCTTAGGCTGGGAGCTGGGATGTGATGTGCCCTGATCCCTGCCCACATGGAGAGTGTGTAGGGTGAGAGTCACAAATACAGGCAGGCACGTGCACAAGCCCTTCAACTCTTCACCCTCAGAGGCACACACATCTGCCTGCAGGTAAAGAGACTACACACATAGGCGTGTGCTCAGAGAGATACCCTTGCGTGTGTACACAGCCCCTCCTCCTCCTCTCCCTCCATGCGGACAGCTTCCAAGTGGCACTTCCACAGTGGCTCTGGACTCAAGGCGGGAGGGGCTGTCGGCCTGCTCCTGACACTGCCTCTGTGCCCCCACCCTACCCACCCCCACCTACTGTGTAGACTGCGTCCTGGAGAAACAGGTGTTTGTGGACGGTGAGCGCTTCTCACACCCCCGAGACCCGTGCCAGGAATGCCAGTGCCAGGAAGGCCATGCCCGCTGCCAACCCCGGGTCTGCCCCCGGACCGCCTGTGCTCACCCGCTGCCTGGGGTCTGTTGCCAGAACAACTGCAATGGTGAGGCGAGCAGGATGGGGGGTGGTCTCCATGACAGCTTGGTCTCCAGGGCTGGGGAAGGCCGCGTGCCCTGGAGGGAGAAGGGTCTCTCCCGGGCCTCTAGCTGCCCTCTCCTCCAGGTTGTGCCTTTGGAGGGAAAGAGTACCCCAACGGGGCCGACTTCCCCCACCCCTCTGACCCCTGCCGGCTGTGTCACTGTCTGGTGAGTCTGGTGTGGATGGGAGGAGGAGTCCGGGGAGGGAGGGCGGGGCTTGGGGAGACCAGGAGGGGTCAGCCGAGGTCAGCCAAGGTCAGGGTGGGAAGGCGTGGGGTCTCCTCCACCTCCTATGGCTAACTTGCCCTGGCCTGGTCCATCTGCAGGGAGGCAATGTGCAGTGTCTGGCGCGCCGCTGCCCGCCCCTGTCCTGCCCAGAGCCGGTCCTGCTGCCCGGAGAGTGCTGCCCACAGTGCCTAGGTAGGAGCTGCGCCCCTCGCCGCCTCTCCGGGGTGGATCCCCTCCGCAGCCTGTCCCCAGCCCCGCTGATGGAGGGTCTCCCCTGCAGCCGCCCCCTCGGGCTGCCCTCGGCCAGGGGGCTTGGTCCCCGCCCGCCACCAGGAGCACTTCTCCCCGCCCGACGACCCGTGCCGCCGCTGTCTCTGCCTAGATGGCTCGGTGACCTGCCAGCGACTGCCCTGCCCGCCCGCGCCCTGCACCCACCCGCGCCAGGGGCCCTGCTGCCCCTCCTGTGACGGTAATGCCCTGGCTGTCCCCCTCCCTTCCCTGTCCCCCCTTCTTCTAACTCCACTCCGCTTCTTGGTGCCTCTCTTCCTCCACATCCCTCTGTCTCCAGGAGGGCGCCACCTCCTCTCCCCACTTCCTCCTGGCCCGCCCCTCCCAAGTCGGGGTTCTCACTAAGAAAGTGGGGAAACAGTGCCCACCTGATCCACAGGGCCTGGGAGGTAATGCGCCTGGTACTCGGCAGGATGGAGGGTGGTCTCCGGGTTGGCTTGGCCTTTAGGGCTGGGAGGGCAGCATGCCCTGGTAAGGCGCCTGGTACTCCACGAGCCCCCAGCCCCTCGCCTGCGCCCCTAGGCTGCCTGTACCAGGGGAAGGAGTTCGCCAGCGGGGAGCGCTTCCCTTCGCCCACTGCCGGCTGTCACGTCTGCCTCTGCTGGGAGGGCAGCGTCAGCTGTGAGCCCAGGGCCTGCGTACCTGCACAGTGCCCCTTCCCTGCCCAGGATGAGTGCTGCCCTGCCTGTGACGGTGAGGGGAGGGGCTGGGGGCGGGCTGGGAGGGCGGGGTCAAAGTCTTCTTGACTGCCCAGCGTGCGCGGGAAGTCACTTCAGTCATGTCCGACTCTTTGTGACCCCATGGATTGTAGCCTGCCAGGCTTCTCTGTCCATGGGATTTTCCAGGCAAGAATACTGGAGTGGGTTGCCATTTCCTTCTCCAGGGGATCTTCCCAACCCAGAGGTCAAACCCAGGTCTCCTGCATTGCGGGCAGATTCTTTACCATCTGAGCCACGAGGGAAGCCCCTTTACTGCCCTCTGATCAGTCACTCAGTCGTGTCCAACTCTTTGTGACCCCATGGACTGCAGCACACCAGACTTGCCTGTCCGTCACCAACTCCCAGAGCTTTCTCAAACTCATGTCCATCGAGTCGGTGATGCCATCCAATTTATTGCCCTAGTGTGGGTCAAATATATTTATTATTATAAGAAAAAAAGTCCTGGGCTAAATTCTAGGTGGATTTTCCCTATAGACTGGACAGGGGGCTTCTTTGCAGATCAAAGGGGAGAAAGTCTGTTCTTTGGCCAGTTCATCCACCCCACTGTGGCTCCCTGCTGCCGGCACTGAGCCCTGCCCTTTGCCCCCAGGTCTTTGAGCCCTTGAGCTCAGGCCAGGTCCAAGCTTAGAGCCAGATGACCGGTCTTCTGTCTGATTTCCACTCCTCCACCTTGGCCTCCCTGTCCTCTCTTGAAGGCTGTGAGTATCTGGGGGAGTCCTACCTGAGCGGCCAGGAGTTCCCGGATCCCCATGAGCCCTGCAACCTGTGTACCTGCCTCGGAGGCTTCGTGACCTGCGGCCGCCGGCCCTGTGAGCCCCTGGATTGCAGCCACCCGCTCACCCAAGCTGCGCACTGCTGCCCGACCTGCCAGGGTAGACCTGCCCTCCCACTGCCCCTGTCAGTGGGTCTGGTCACTGTCACCCTCCCCTGAGACAGCCTCACGGCAAGCCCACACCCGAGATTCTCCTTTGGTTTCTCACCCCATACTCGGCCTCCTCTGGGTCTCTGCTGGCACCTCACACTGCCTGTTGAACTCACCAAATAGGCAGAAGGTCTGTGTGGCCAGATCTTCGCATCCTTCAGTTGTCTCCCTGCCTTCCTCAAACATGTCACGAGGCTCGAAGCTGTTCAGTGACTCCCACGGCCCTTGAGTCGCCTAACACGCCCAGCACCTTCCTTCCCTCCTGGCTTCCTTCATCCACCCTCCCGAGCCCAACCCACCTCTCACCTTCATTTCCAGGTGCCCCTCCCTCATATCCTCCTCCCACCCTGGTCTGTGGTCTATGATCTCACCCTTAGTACCCCCTGCTTCACGCACACAAGTCTCTCCACCGTGGTCTGGCCGAAGTCTTTCCTCCCATCCCTCCCCTTCCCAGCCACTCACCTCTCCCTTTCTGACTGTTAGCTAAGCTTTGGTAGAGGACCCCAGGTCCGGTGTGTGTGTGTGCATGTGTGGGTGGGTGGGTGGAGGGCTCCACTGACTGCAGCCCCTTCCATTGCATTCCCGTTTCTGCCAGGATGCCTCTATCATGGGGTCACTGCTGCCCCTGGAGAGACCTTTCCTGACCCACAAGACCCCACCTGCTCTCTCTGCACCTGCCAGGTGAGGTGGCCCTCTCGGGGCTTGGGAACCCTTCATCCCTTGATCCTCCTTTCTGGCCAGAATAAAGGTTGTTCCTCCTCCCCGGCTACACTCTGCCTGTGACATCCACTGGGGCCAGGACTGGGTTCAGGTCTCCCAGGGTCAGGGGCGGGGGTCAGTACGGGTACCCCCATGGGGGGCCGTGTGCAGCCCTGTTTGATGGTGTGATGACACGGGAGTCGGGACGTGGCCAGGCGGCCTCTCTCCCCCAGGAAGTTTCCATGCGCTGCTGAAAGAAGCCGGAAGCCGTGTCCTCCGGCTCTCTGCCCTCGCCCCTCTGCAGGACGCTGCTTCTGACCCACTTGCCACAGTGAGCGCACACGCCTGCCCCCGTGCTCCTCTCTGCCCCTCCTCCCTCCCTCTCTGCCAGGCCTGAGCTGGGACGGCCCTGCAGCCTCACCCAGGGACCATGTAGCCCACAGGCTGCCTCTCTCCGGGCCAGGAGGATTTTGAGGGGTCTGCAGGCAGCCATGAGCAGTGTCGCTGTGAGGTGTGGCAGGGAGGTGGCCGAGGGGCTGGGGGCGGCGGGAGCAAGTCACTGAGCGTGCCTCTCCCGCAGGCCGGCCAGGTCAGCTGTGTGCGGCAGCCCTGCCCGCCCCTGTCCTGCACGCTCCAGGTCACGGAGCAGGGGAGCTGTTGTCCTCGCTGCAGAGGTACGCCTGGTCGATGGGGAGCTGCCCCCCTTGTGTCCGTCGCTGGGTCCCGTGTCCCTCCATCTGCCCCACCTCCCTCCCCTCAGCTCTCCTCCAGCCTTCCCACCTCCCTGTTCACCCATCTGGCCTTCCCACACCTCAGGCCTTGAGCTCTCACCATGCCCACCTTCATCTCTTCCTTCCTGTTCCTGCCCCTGGCCTGCCCAGCCCATTTCTCCTTCTAGACTCTTTCTGGAATCTCCTCAAAGCTATCCTGTTCCTAACCACACACCATTCATATTGGTTCAGTTCAGTTCAGTTCAGTCGCTCAGTCATGTCCGACTCTTTGCGACCCCAGGCACTGCAACACGCCAGGCTTCCCTGTCCATCACCAACTCCCAGAGTTTACTCAGACTCATGTCCATCGAGTCGGTCATGCCGTCCAACCATCTCATCCTCTGTCATCCCCTTCTCCTCCCACCCTCAATCTCTCCCAACATCGGGGTCTTTTCCAATAAGTCAGTTCTTCCAATAAGGTGGCCAAAGTATTGGAGTTTCAGCTTCAGCATCAGTCCTTCCAATGAATATTCAGGATTGATTTCCAGGCTGTCACTGTTTCCATTGTTTCCCCATCTATTTGCCATGAAGTGATGGGACCAGATGCCATGATCTTAGTTTTCTGAATGCTGAGTTTTAAGCCAACTTTTTCACTCTCCTTTTTCACTTTCATCAAGAGGCTCTTTAGTTCTTCTTCACTTTCTGCCATAAGTGTGGGGTCATCTGCATATCTGAGGTTGTTGATATTTCTCCCAGCAATCTTGATTCCAGCTTGTGCTTCATCCAGTCCAGCATTTCTCATGATGTACTCTGCATATAAGTTAAATAAGCAGGGTGACAATATACAGCCTTGATGTACTCCTTTCCCAATTTGGAACCAGTCTGTTGTTCCATGTCAAGTTCTAACTGTTGCTTCTTGACCTGCATACAGATTTCTCAGGAGGCAGGTCAGGTGGTCTGGTATTCCCATCTCTTTAAGAATTTTCCACGGTTTGTTGTGATCCACACAGTCAAAAACTGTGGTTCATAATGGTAATTTTGATAGTTAACATTTATTAAGTATATACCATGTGCCGCACCCTGAGCTAGGCACTTTATACACACCATCTCATCAGGTAGGTATTATGATTAATTAGTTCCATTTTACAGGTGAGAAAACTGAGGTACAGAGTTAACATAACTTACCTGTGGTCACTTAGCCAATAGGTGGCAGAGTCAAGATCGGTATCTAGGCCACCTGGTTCTAGAATAGGGGTCTTTTTTTAGCCTATGAAGAAGACCCTCACCCCATACACTGCCCCAAATGGTATAAGAACCATGAATATCTCCTTGCCCTGGGAGGTAGGCAAGACAGATGAAATCTCCATTTAATGGGTGAGGAAACTGAGGCTTGGAGAGATGGAGTTACCTTGGCCACATGGTTAGTGATGGAACATTTCATTCATCCGTGCATGCCTGCTACGTTGCTTCAGTCGTGTCCAACTCTTTGCAACCCCATGGATGGTAGCCTGTGAGGCTCCTCTGTCCATGGGGTTTTCCAGGCAAAGATACTGGAGTGGGTTGCCATTTCCTCCTCCAAGACATCTTCCAGACCCAGGGATCCAAGCCGTGTCTCTTGTGTCTCCTGCACTGGCAAGCGGGTTCTTTACCACTAGCGTCACATGTATGCATTACCCTCCTGCCGCAGGCCAGGTGCTGCTGCTGGTGCTGGGCTGGGACGGACAGTGCAGGCTGCCTGGCTTAGGGTCTAGCAAACAGGCAGGAACAGGATCAGAACCTGGGTGTTCTGACCCGGACCCAGGGTCTTTCCCCTCCAGCACACACAGGGGTTCTGTCCCAGCTTCCCACTCCAGCCCTGAAGAAGCCCCTCCTGGTTACCCACATGCCCTACCGACCATGCAGGGTGGGGCAGGGGGTCGGGGGCAGATATGCCGAACCCAGACTCAGAGCTCATCCCCGCCCACCGCGGACACAGGCTGCCTGCTCCATGGGGAGGAGCACCCCGAAGGCAGTAGCTGGAAGCCCCCCGACAGCCCCTGCTCCTCCTGCATGTGTCATGAGGGTGTCATCACCTGTGCCCGCGTCCAGTGTACCACCTCCTGCGCCCAGCCCCACCAGGGGCCCAGTGACTGCTGCCCTCGGTGCTCCGGTATGCCCTTGATGCCTGGGGAGGGGTGAGGCGGGGGTGGCAAGGAGGCAGAGCCAGTCAGCATCTCCCTGTCACTGCCCTGGGCTGGGTGGCCCCCGTTCTTATACGCACTCCAGTCTCTGATGTTGGTGGGGGGGGTCCAGGGGGCAGAGAACCCCACCCCTGGCATGGCGGCCAGTCTGAAAGTTCCCTGGTTTTGTTCTACTCTTACCCCACCCCACCTGTACCCCTCCCATCCCCCCACCCCCCAACCTTCACCCTCCAACAAGACTGTGAGCATGAGGGTCGGAAGTATGAGCCAGGAGAGAGCTTCCAGCCTGGTGCAGACCCCTGCGAAGTATGCGTCTGTGAGGTAGGGGAGGGCACCGTGGAGGGGCAGCCTGGACGCTGTGGGGAGCAGGCACTGTGGGGTCAGGGACAGGAGTGTGTCCTTGTGGCCAGGGACAGAGGCAGGGGCTGGGGGTGAAGAGCCAACAGGGCCAGGAAGTCTGGGGTTGTGGGGCAGGCAGTGGGCAGGCCCACCCCGCTGCAGTGGAGGGTGGCGTGGGTAGAAATCTGGGGGGAGGCACCTGGAAAGTGATCAGGGGCCCTATCAGGGAAAGTCTATTTGAAAGAACCGTGAACCAATGGAAGGGTTTTGAGCAGGCAAATGATGTCATGGATTGGGAGATTAGGCAGTGGGACTGGGTAGGGAAGATGCCCTGAGCTTGCAGAAGGCTCCAAGGTCACACAAAGGCTCACAGGAGCAGGCACCCCATAGGTCATCTCTGAGGATTGGGGCGGGGGGTGAGGGGCAAGTCTGGGGAGAGATTGAGTCTCTCTGCAGACCAGAGTCTGACCTGCACAAGGCAGACAGAGGTGCCTGGAGTACAGTGGAAAGGGCGGCTCTTGGTTTCCATGGCCCAGATCCCACCCTCTGCTCTCTCGCTCAGCTGCAGCCTGAGGGGACACCCAGCCTGCGCTGTCAGCGGCGGCAGTGCCCCCGCCTGGTGGGCTGCCCCGCCGGCCAGCTCCTGACCCCCGGGCCCCAGCAGTGCTGCCCCACCTGTGCCGGTGAGTCCCCGGACTGGGGGGGCGGTCAAGAGTGCAGGGCTGCCACCCCTCAGAGTGACACCAGACGGGCCAGCCAGCTCTCCTCCACAGTCCCAGCCCCTTCCTGAGTCCAGTGGGTTGTTCTAGAAGCCCACACCCTAGCCAGCGAGACCTGTACGGCCCTAAGGGGAAACCAGGGAAACTAATTGTTGCCGGGAGAAATATCAATAACCTCAGATACACAGGTGACACCACCCTTATGGCAGAAAGCGAAGAAGAACTAAAGAGCCTCTTGATGAAAGTGAAAGAGGAGAGTGAAAAAGTTGGCTTAAAACTCAGCATTCAAAAAACTAAGATCATGGCATCTGGTCCCATCACTTCATGGCATATAGATGGGAAAACAATGGAAATAGTGACAGACTTTATTTTCTTGGGTTCCAAAATCACTGCAGATGGTGACTGCAGCGATAAAATTAAAAGACGCTTGCTCCTTGGAAGATAAGCTATGACCAACCTAGACAGCATATTAAAAAGCAGAGACATTATTTTGCCAACAAAGGTCCGTCTAGTCAAGGCTATGGTTTTTCCAGTGGTCATGTATGGATGTGAGAGTTGGACTATAAAGAAAGCCGAGCGCCGAAGAATTGATGCTTTTGAACTGAGGTGTTGGAGAAGCCTCTTGAGAGTCCCTTGGACTGCAAGGAGATCCAACCAGTCAATCTTAAAGGAAATCAATCCTGAATATTCATCGTAAGGACTGAATGAAGGAAGAAGCTGAAGCTGAAGCTCCAATACTTTGGCCACCTGATGCGAAGAACTGACTTATTGGAAAAGACCCTGATGCTGGGAAAGATTGAAGGCGGGAGGATCAGGGGACGACAGAGGATGAGATGGTTGGATGGCATCACCGACTCGATGGACATGGATTTGGGTGGACTCCGGAAGTTGGTGATGGACAGGGAGGCCTGGCGTGCTCTGGTTCATGGGGTCGCAAAGAGTCGGATACTACTGAGTGTCTGAACTGAGCTGAGCTGAGCTGAAGCCTGCTGCCTCTTGTCCAGCAGGTGGAGCTACAGGGTTGCAGGTGTGCAGGCTGCTGGTCTGTTGAGGGCAGGGATCTTGGGACCAGAGGGGTCCAGCTACAGAGGAGGGGAGAGCTATCCTTACCAACACCAGCTAGAATGTGCTGCAGGCGGAGAGGAAAATAATAATACTTATTAGGCACCTACTGTATGCCACCTACTGCTATTGTTGTTCAGTCGTTCAGTTATGTCTGACTGTTTGCGACCCCGTGGACTGCAGCACGCCAGTCTTCCCTGTCCTTCACCATTTCCCAGAGCTTGCTCAAACTCATGCCTATTAAGTCAGTGATGCCAACCAACCATCTCGCTCTCTTTCGACCCCTTCTCCTGCCTTCAATCTTTCCCGGCATCAGGGTCTTTATTAATGAGTTGGCTCTTCGCATCAGCTGGCCAAAGTATTGGAGTTTCAGCTTCAGCATCAGTCCTTCCAATGAATATTCAGGACTGATTTCCTTTAGGATGGACTGGTTGGATCTCTTTGCAGTCCAAGGGACTCTCAAGAGGCTTCTCCAATACCACAGTTCAGAAGCATCAGCCTTTAAGGTGCTCAGCCTTCCTTATGTCCAACTCTCACATCCATACGTGACTACTGGAAAAAACATAACTTTGACTAGACAGACCTTTGTTGGCAAAGTAATATCTCTGCTTTTTAATATGCTGTCTAGGTTGGTCATAGCTTGTCTTCCGAGGAGCAAGCATCTTTTAATTTAATCGCTGCAGTCACCATCTGCAGTGATTTTGGAACCTAAGAAAATTTAAAGTCCATCATTGTTTCCATTCTTAGTAAGCACCTACTGTATGCCACGCACTGTACTTGTTACTTTTAATAAACAGTTTCACATTTACTTCTCACAGTTACCCAGTGATGAGGAATTTTACAGATGAAGAAATTGAAGTTCAGACAAATTGATTAATTTGCCAAAAATGGCACCGGCTCTGAGTGCTGGAGCCAGGATTGGAACTGGGGTACCTGGCTCATTGTGCTTCCTTCCAGACAAAATGAACAGAAGTGGGAGGGGCAGGCCAGGCAGCCGCATGGTCCTTAGCCACCTCAGGCTGAGGAAGCCACACTTTGTCGGTTTCCAGGGTCCCCATTCTAGCAGAGTTCCTTGTCAAAAGTCCAAACTTTTCTTGGCTGAAACAAAAGGAAAAAGCATTTATCTTCCCTGGAGTCAAGGTGTCAGGGCTATAAGTATGTCCTGGGCCCGAGAAATCCCGGGACACAGTAAGGGGGTAGGCAGTCAACTGGGCTTTTGTCCCTGCTCCCCCAACATCTCCCATACTGCATTCTTGTCTTCACAGAGGCGCTGAGTCACTGCACAGAGCACCTGCGGGGGTCTGAGTTGACCCCACCAGACCCCTGCTACACCTGCCAGTGCCAGGTGAGCCGTCTTGCCTTGAGGATTCCTCCAGCCCCCTCTTCTTCCTCCTCTGTAGCTGTGACTCCTCTGTTTAGCATCTCCAGGCTTCCCAATCGCCCCAACAACATTCGCCCACTTGTCCTGAATGTCACATTCCACCTAGGCCCTGTGCCTTCCCTGTGGTTTCTACCTGTGCTGTTCCCATGCCCTTCCATAGGACCTGACTTGGCTCTGCATTCACCGGGCCTGTCCTGAACTCAGCTGTCCCCTGCCGGAACGCTACATACCCCCTGGGAGCTGCTGCCCCGTGTGCCAGGGTTCGTGCCCAGTTTTGTTCTGCATCCTCAGAACATGAGCCAGGAGGGAGACAGGAGGCGTGGCCTCTATGGGCCAAGTGGGCAACCTGGGGTGTGCACTCCGAATGCAGGCTTTGTTCTTTTATAGAAATGGAGGGCTGTTCATTAGTGGAGGGACCCGTGAGGTGGAGGGAGGCAGGGAATGGAGCCTGGATTCTTGAGGGCTGGCCAGAGAGGGCCAGCACTCTCAGAGGGCATTGCACTGCTGAGCTGGCAGCCAGACCAGAGGAAAGTTCTGGCTCTTTCAGTTTCTGGGATGCTCTGGATATCCTGGGCGCTGACGTAAAGTCTGCCAAGTAGCCGGCCATGGTGCTGCTGGTTGAAGAAATTAACACCCTCAGGGTACTAATTAGATGGGGTGGGCACTGCCCTGCCCCCAGCCTTCAGGGTGAGCTCATGCAGCCAGAATGACAGTGCTTCCTCATCCCCATTTCTTTGTCCTCAGAATGTGTGGTGGAGGCTGAGGGCCGGACAGTGGTGGATGGAGAGAGCTGGAGGGACCCCAGCAACGCCTGTGTCACCTGCACCTGCCGTGTGAGCTGGGGGAGGGAGGGTGGGGGGGAGGACCTTACAGACGGATAAAGGGAAGGGCCTCAGGACACTGGACCAGGGAATATGGGGTCTTGGAGGTAATTAGAAAAAGGCAGCCCCTCTGGGTGAGAGGGCAGAGGTACCCCTGTGTGAGGGCAAGCCGCTGAAGGTGATTTCACCCCCTACTTGATCATGAAGTGGGTGCCCTTGTGGGAGAGGGGTTGCTTGCCCAGTCGCTGATGCCAAAGTGTGAGGCAGGACTCCAAACCCTGCCGGAAGTCCCTAGAGCAATGCCGTCTGTCCTCAGCGGGGCCACGTGGAGTGCCGCCTGGAGGAGTGCCAGGCGCTTACCTGCCCGCGCGGCTGGGCGAAGGTGCGGGAGGCTGGCAGGTGCTGTGAGAGGTGCCAAGGTGCGGGCCAGGGCCATGGGGCTGGGGGTCGGGGCGCGGAGCGAGACCCAACATGAGGGGCGGGCATCTGACTCCGCCCCTTCCCGTCCCCTCAGCCCCCGCCCCGTCGTGCGCGCACCAGGGCCGGCGGGTGGCCTCCGGGGAGCGCTGGGACGTGGACGCCTGCACCAACTGCTCCTGCGTGGCAGGCACCGTGCGCTGCCACAGCCAGCGCTGCCCGCCGCTCTCCTGTGGGCCCGTGAGTGCCAGGGCCTGGGGCGGTGGGATGGGTGGGCGCGTGGCACCGCCCACCTGGAGCATCGGGGAAGTAGGAGACCGGGTTCGCCCGGGTCGTGCAGTGTCTGACACTGCCACGAGGGGGCGTCCTGACCCCCGCCATCAGGAGCTCGCGAGCCCGGGAGCCTCCCCGGCGATGCTCGGTCCTCCGGGGAGGCTCAGCGCGGGGCCCGGCCGGGAGAGCGGCGTGTCTGATCGTGTGCGGGGCGGAGGCCAGGACGAGGCCCCCGCCCTGAGTCCCGGCAGCTGCTGTCCCCGCTGCCTGCCCCGGCCCGCTTCCTGCATGGCCTTCGGAGACCCTCATTACCGCACCTTCGACGGCCGCCTGCTGCACTTCCAGGGCAGCTGCAGCTACGTGCTGGCCAAGGACTGCCGTGGCGGGGACTTCAGGTGCGCCGCTCCCTCTGCCTTTCTCCCTGCCCGCCCCCCACACCCGGCCCTGCTGACCCCTAAACCCGGGCCTCCCACCCGCAGCGTGCACGTGGCCAACGATGACCGGGGCCTGAGCGGCGTGTCCTGGACCCAGGAGGTGGCTGTGCTGCTGGGAGACGTGGCCGTGCGGCTGCTGCAGGGCGGGGAGGTCACGGTCAGTAGAGCCAAGGATCCGGGACCGGTCTGTCGGCGCTGTCCCCTCCTCTGTCCCGACCTCGCTCCTCCTCCCACGTCCCTTCTCCTCTAGGTGGACGGGCGCCCCGTGGCCTTGCCCTTCCTGCAGGAACCGCTGTTCTACGTGGAGCTTCGGGGACACACGGTGGTGCTGCACTCCCAGCCGGGCCTCCAGGTGCGGCCTGGGCCAGTGTGGGGCAGGGGGCGCCTCAGGCCAGCCCTGTAGGAGGGGGAACACCAACTACCTGCCAGGCCGTGAGGCCAAGGAGCTTAGAGAGTTCTGCGGGATTCCAGGGGGAAGAGGAATCAGAGCTAGAGAACTCCAGGTGTGATGAAAGGAGTTCTGAGCCTGGTATCCAGCCACCGGTGTGCTGGGGCTCTTGGGCCGTTGCCTTAAGCCAATCCTCTGGGCCTCAGCTTTCCCATCGTCAAACCAGGGAAGGGTGGGTTGGGGAGACAATGTCAACTATCCTCTCCTAGATGATGGTTTCAGAGATTCCAATTCCCACGTCAAAGAGTAATTCACTCCCCTGCCTCCAGCCATAAGCACATTTGTAAGTCCACGAAATAAGGCTTATCCACACTTAGGATGGGGCTTCCCAGGTGATAATAGTGGTAAAGAACCTGCCTGCCAATGCAGGAAACATAAAAGATGCAGGTTTGATCCCTGGGTTGGGAAGATCCCCTGGAGGAGGGCACAGCAACCCACTCCAGTATTAGAGAATCCCATGGACAGAGGAGCCTGGTGGGCTACAGTCCATGGGGGTCGCACAAAGTCAGACACGACTGAAGCGACTTCACACACACGAAAACTTAGGATACCAGACTCTACTTGTGGTTTGTCCTCTGTAAGGCCTGAATGCCTGTGAGGGAGTGCATCTCTGAAAGTGGGTTGCATTTCACGGGGAAGCCTAGCTCAGGGATGATGAAGGGAGAAGGTGCCCTCCTGAGGTGCCTTCCTGGCCTTGGCCAGAGCAAGCCTCCCTTCCATGAGGCACCCCACCTGTCGTTTCTCCTCCCCTCCTGCAGAGGGCATGCTGACACACCACTGGGATGGGCCCTGGGCTTCCTGAGGCCCCTGGTTTTCTCCTGCTCTCCAGTCCCCGCCTCTCTGCACAGGTGCTGTGGGATGGGCGGTCCCAGGTGGAGGTGAGAGTGCCTGGCTCCTACCGGGGCCACATGTGTGGGCTCTGTGGCAACTTCAATGGCTTTGCCCAGGATGACCTGCAGGACTCTGAGAAGCTGCTCCGGCCCACTGAGGCTGCGTTTGGGAATAGCTGGCAGGTGAGTTGCACAGAAGTGAGAGGCTGGGGGAGGCACAGCTGAGCCTGAGTGTCAGAGCAGCCCTCTGGTAAGGAAAGGGGGGGGTTGGGCTCTGGGGCTTTCAGGAAGGTTTGGAGTCTTCTTGCCTGTTACAGTGCTGGGTGGGACGGGCCTGTTGGAAGGGATCTCATCAACTGAATCCCCAAGACCTGCTTCATCACTCACTGACTCTAAGCCTTGGACAATACACTTAACAAGACACTTACTTTTAAGGAAAAGTAGCTGATGCTTTCTTTGCTGTTCTTGTAAGGAAGTTTTTGAAGCTAAAACAAAACATCTGGTGCAAAGCACTTGGAAGAACATAGCATACGGAGGTCAGCTGCAAGTGGATGTTGTAATATCAGGGCCACCTTCCCCACCTAGGTCCCAGAAGGCCCAGGACCTGGTCGGCCCTGTTCCAAGGGCCGTGAGGTGGATCCATGCCGGGCAGCAGGGTACCGTGCCAGGCGTGAGGCCAACGCCCGGTGTACGGTGCTGAAGTCTGCCCCGTTCAGCCGCTGCCATGCTGTGGTGCCACCAGACCCCTTCTTTGCCGCCTGCGTGTATGACCTCTGTGCTTGCGGGCCCGGTTCCTCTGCTGACGCCTGCCTCTGTGATGCTCTGGAAGCCTATGCCAGCCACTGTCGCCGTGCAGGGGTGACACCGGCCTGGCGGGGCCCCACACTCTGCGGTGAGGGGGCAGTGCCCAGGGCAGGCTGGGGGAGGGGGTGACACGGAGGGCTCAGGTCTGGACAGGGAAGGTTCAGGGAGGGTCATGGGGTTAAGGGGGAGCCTGGAGACTGGACGGTGACCCTGCCTTCCACTCCGTCCGCAGTGGTGGGCTGCCCCCTGGACCGCGGCTTCATGTTTGATGAGTGTGGCCCACCCTGTCCCCGCACCTGCTTCAACCGGCACATCCCCCTGGGGGAGCTGGCAGCCCACTGTGTGCGACCCTGCATCCCCGGCTGCCAGTGCCCGGCGGGCCTGGTGGAGCACGAGGCCCACTGTATCTCCCCCGAGGCCTGCCCCCCAGTCCTGCTCACTGGGGACCAGCTGCCCAGCACTCCACGCAACCCCAACTGGGAGCCCCAGGGGCCAACCTGAGCCAGGACAACACCCACCAGGACTCACCGGACATGAAGTCTCCCCTTGGCGAACATGTCTCACCCTGCCTGGGTGCTGGGAGGCTGGGTGTGGCTCCCACAAAGACCCCAGCTGTGTTGCATCGGAAACAGTAAACTTAGGGTCCAGCCTAAGGTTTCTTTGTGTGTATATGTGCTTCTTCCTGTGCTGGGGTGGTGGTGAGGGGGGCTGTTTGGAACGTGGGGTCTAGAGATCAGTGTCCCAGAATTGGGGTGGTGGCAGCTGTGGGGACTCAGACCCGGACCTTACACACTCTCTGAGCCTGCATCCCTGGGCTGCCCTGCCTGCCACACCCTGGGCTGCCTGGGAAACCCTGCTGTGGGCAGGAGGAGGACCCAGGAGTCCCATCCCAGCCCTGTGCTTACATGTCATAGGCACAGCCTGTGGTCCCTCTGCGGGGGCTTCTGTGGATCCTTGTGCAATCGTGAGGAGCCCAGAGAAGGGGCTCAGTCCCCATGTTGCATCCCCTTTCCTCATGGTTTTGGGGATATTGAGTGCTCAGGCACCCTGTGGGCCACCCTAAGATCTGGTGACACAGGGACCCTGCACCTGGGGTGAGGAAGAGGAAAGACAGTATGTATGTGATGACATGCAGACCCATGATAGACTACACACACACACCCCTCAGAAGCCCAGATAAACCCACGCACGTACTCTGTGTGTGTTCGCAGCTACACCCACCCCTGATGGACATGGGGGCAGGGGACACATGTGTAACTTTCAAAGACATCCTTATAGGGAAAAGAACTTGGAGTCTGAAATCGAAAAAAAAAAAATCTCCTTTTTCGACAAGGAAAGTCTGTTTTCAAAGAGAACTCTGAGTTCTCTCTGCCACCTATCAGTTATGTGATCTTGATATTTTAGGGACCTTAGCTAAACAATTGGGGTTGGGGGACTCAGTTCTCTTGGTGGGGCCCCCCAGTATTCCAACAGGGTTGAAGGCAGGGCATTGGGCTGAACTGAGACCCTGTGCCTGCTTGTTCAGCCTGCTTCCGCTGGGGCCCCTTTCACAGAGCTGTTACAAGACGTACGCAGGCCAGGATACTTCTGACAGCAGGGGAAGATGACAGACCATCCCGTATGTGTCCTCACCTGCTTTATCTCCTGTGTTGTGGGGAATAAACAGAGTGACCACGGACAGTTTGGAGCAAGCATTAGGGAAGTGCGCTATAGCTCACACTTGGGACCACATTTTCCCAGAGCCTGTTTCTTGGACTGTGTGTCTCCAGATGAGGGGGACAATGCCCTGTGTTAGTTAGGGCAGCTTACTCTCTGGGGCCTGGTCTTCTCATCTGTGAAACGGGGATGAAGATGATACCAGGTACTTCACAGAGTTGCTTCAAGGAAGGATCACACGTCCACAGCAGCGTCTTGTGTCCTGGCATACAGGAAGCTGTTGGGAACTGCTGCCTGTTTGGGCATGATGTTCTGTCGCTAAGTCATGTCTGACTCTGTGAGACCCCATGGACTGCAGCACAAGAGGCTTCGCTGTCCTTCACCAAGACCCGGCATTTGCTCAGACTTATGTCCATTGAGTTGGTGATGCCATCCAACTGTTTCATCCTCTGTTGTCTCCCTCTCCTGCCTTCAATCTTTCCCAACATCAGGGTCTTTTCCAATGAGTTGGGTCTTTGCATCAGGTGGCCAAAGTATTGGGTATGTATCACATCTATAATGCAGTGCAAGCTTCATATATACAGTTTTGGGTGGTTTTTTTTTTTAATCTGCATGCTATTTTACTTCCATTAGAAAAATATTATCTCTGTAAAATTTGGTCCAGTTTCTTCTCCTTTACCACATTCAAACTTTAATTTTACTCAAGTAAAAGCAGAATCACAGATCTGACATAACAAAATAGTTCACATCATTAAATTAAGAGTTTAATTGAATTAGATGTGCTCATTCTTATTTCCTGAGGAATAGTAACTCATCTTTCCTCATTAAGATGAGGAATAGTAGTGGGAAACTCGACTGCATAATTTGTGGTAGTGGGGGACTGCGTTCGCGCTTTCCCCTGAACAACAACAACAAAAAAAGATGAGGAATAGTAACTCATCTTTCCTACATGTTATTTCCTTCTACTTTTATTTTTCTGAGTTAAGTAAGGCATGTCTGTTTTCCCACATCCAGCAATACAAGTGTTATAGAAGTGTAATTTATACTATTGGTAACTAGATTCATCATTAATCTTCAATTCATGTTCAGTTCCCCTTATTTTATAGTACATGGCATTGTATTTTCCTAATATTTCAACCTTACACTTGAAAGGTTGTTTCTGAATCACGCAAAGACACCAGGGTTCTTGGCCTCCGGAGGAGAAGAATTCAATTCGGGGCCAGAGACGAGGCTGGATCGCTCAGAGCTTTTGTGCAATACAGTTTTATTAAAGTATAAAGGAGATAGAGAAAGCTTCTGACATAGACATCAGAAGGGGGTAGAAAGAATACCCCCTTGCTAGTGTTAGCAATGGAGTTATATACTCTCTAATGCATCCAAAGAATGTCCGGAGGTTGTAAAGAACTCACCAGACCTACTCCCATAATTTACATTTTAAGATAACAGAGTTGGCCAGAAGGTTTAATCCAAAGACTGTCCTCAGGCAGGATACATCCTTGTAAAGACCAGACCTACTCCCATAATTTGCATTTTAAGATAACAGAATTAGCCAGAGGGTTTAATCCAAAGACTGTCCTCAGGCAGGATACATTATTATTATATAATCTTAAGGAATGTAAAGGAAAAAAGTAAAAAGTTTGTCCTTTTTTCCTCGTTGAATATTCCAGACCTCTCTCTCCTTGGGGACCCCCAGACTTCTTATCAACCTGCCTAGGAAATGGCTCTCTCACACTTTCCAACAAAGGTTAAGCCATTAGTTTAAAAATATTAAAATTCCAGACTAAATAACACTGGGCCCACTTAGAATCATGCTATTCCGAGAGGTCCTTGCACAAGTATTGCTTTGCTCTCAACACGGTCTCCTTTGGGCAAAGCAGCAACCTGGTAAGCAGCTCAAGCAGGAAAACTACGCTGGAAATATTGTTTGTGGATGTCATTGACAGTATTGAAGTCATTTATGTCAGCAAGCAAAACAGTTGTTTTTACCACATACGTGAAGCCGCAGCCTGCTGCTTTCAGAATTTCACCCATGTTTGCAGGAGCCTGTTTAGTCTCTTCGGCCACCCCTCCTGGCACAAGCTCTCCACTTGCAGGGTCCATGCCTAGCTATCCTGAAATGTAAATGGTCCTGTTGACTAACACAGCCCGTGGGACCAATGGCCGCGGGGGCTTTCACTGTGCTGATCACCCTTCTGATCAAAGATGACATGGCTAGCCCTTTTCCCTTGCTGCCCCTCAGAGGCAACTACCCAGGAAATGACTCTTACTCGTGCCTCTCGGGACTCCGTATATATAGTTGACATTTGAACAACATGGCTTTGAACTACACAGACGCACTGATACTCAGAATTTTTTTCAGTAGTAAATACTACAGTACTACACCCTCCCCGATAGCTTGAATCCTTGGATACAGAGGGCAGATTGTAACTTATATGTGGAGTTTTGACTGCAGGGAGGGTCAGGGCCCCTAATCCCTGTGTTGTTTAAGGGTCAGCTGTATACATAAAGCAGATGCTTACGCGGGGCTGCAAACGAGCACCTGCACACACCTCTCTCTGTCAAAGTCACAGTCCTCACCCCACACTACCACCCACGTCGCCAAGAAACCTGGATCCAAGTCAGGCCAGCGTCTCTAGGAGACTTGGCTGAGGTCCAGGCCTGGGTCAGATGTCAGGGCCCTGTGTTAATGAGCTCAGGAGACTTTGTCCCCTCTCGCCCCTGTCCCCAGTTCCTGGTCCTTCTCTTCTCCAGGAGCCGCAGGGAGTAGGGGGTGGGGAACACCCTCCCAGGCCCCCAACGCCATGGAGCAGGCAGCCACCCTGGGGGGCCTAGGGCTCCCTTGTAGCCCCGAGCAGGCCTTGGCCCTGTACCAGCACCTCTTCCGGTGCGCTGCAGGCCTAGACCAGCTCCGGGCTGCCCTGCAGCAGGTGAGGGCCACAGGGCACCATCTCTGAGTGGGCAGGGGTCTGTGGGGTCTGATTCCACCTTGCCTCCCCAGGTGCAAGAGGGCCAAGCCTGCCCGTCAGTCCTGGAACTGCCCACCGTGCTGCTGCAGATGGAGCGGAGCCGGCGGGCCCAGGAGCAGGTAGGGGCCGACTGGCCAGGGGGTGCGGCAGAGGGTGGGGCAAGTGCCCCCTCACATCCCAGCACCCCACCTTCCTGCAGCTCCTGTGGGATTTGGAGCTGCTGACCGGGGCGGGCCTGGGCCTCTTCTGGCCTCCCTGGGCCCAGTTCTGTGACCTGAGGGCCCAGGTCCAGCACACACAGAACCAGCGCAGCAAGCCCCGGAGCAGGACAGATGACAACTCTGAGCGGCTGTCGAGTGGGGTGAGCTTGGGCTCGGCTGAGAGCTGGGGGGTCAGTGAGACAGTGGGGCACTCGCAGTGGCCTAGAAGTGGGAGGAACATGGGCTTTGGAGACAGATCTCAGTTAACATCTCCGCTCTGATGCTCCCTGTGGACTGGAAGCCTGTTTCCTTCCTCGGCTACAGGACGGGGAAGGTAAGAACTCTTTTCAGAGGGCTGCTGGGAGGCCCATGAACTCATCTGTGTAGAGGGTTTAGCACCCTGCTGGACATACAGGACCATTGCGACCTGTTACTGTCCCGTAATGAACTGTTCTAGTCCAATCAACTGCATGGTAACACCATGCCTTTAGCCATGGCTACAGTGAGAGAGGAAAGCAGGTCTGATGGGGCCCAGAAGACAGAGGCGCTGACGCTCAGGGTGCCCCTGAGATGGGACCCTGAGTAGCCCCAGCCCCAGGTCCCTCCCTCCAGAGCTGGTGGCTCTCCCCCTGGCCTGCCACCCTGGGAAGGATGGTGCTGTGGTGACTGGAACTGAGATGTGCCTCCCAGTTCTGGCTCAGCACCCTGCTGCCTGAGGCCCTTTGGGCAGGTTAGTAGCTGTAGCAGGAGTGGGTGTTAGTCATAACTACTGAGGAAGTGTCCAGCCAACATTTTTGGCCAGGGCTGCAGTCTCATCTGAAGACTGGAGTGGATAGGAGGGATCTGTCTCTAAGCTCCTTGACTTGGAGGGAAAGGAGAGGGGTCACACAAGGGCACAGAAGTCAGGAGATGGATCCCTGGGAGCTGTTTTAGAGGTTGCCTACCACACTGGGGGATGATGCCGTGTGGGCTGGGGCACCCCTCAATCCTTCCAGAATTCCAGGCTGTGCCCACCGCCCCAGACTGAGGACTCCCTAAGCCAGAACCATCAGCTCCTGGAGGGGTAAGTCTCCATGGAATTCCGTCCACTCCATGCTGCCACATGTGACCAAACCCAGAACCCTTTGCCCTGTGGCTCTCCAGAGCCCTGCCCAGCGACCCCTCCTCATGCCCCTAACTCCTCCTGGGGCTTTTACTCAGTTGAACCCACATGGTTGCCCCACAGTCCCTGAAAAGGACAACCTCAAGTTCCAGCTCCTAGCATCCAGTGGTGGGTGAGAGGAGGCTGCTATGGACTGAGTTTGGGTGATGGGGTGGGAAGACTCCTGCAGCCTGCTGTGGGTGGGGAGTCCTACACCCCCTAACCCCCTGGCAGCAGAACCAGAAGCAAGAGGTATGCCTGAGGCAGTCCTTGCATTCCTGCAGGGATCGGGCAGTGGACCCGCCATCAGCCCTGGATCTGAGGGAAGCCAGCCTGGATGCAGACCCAAGGCAGGAGAGCCCTGGCTTGCCTGCGGCGGGGCCCACATCTGGTACTTTGACAGGAGGGGTTGGCAGCCAGGAGAACAGAAGCCCCTGTTGAATTCAGTGAAACAGATGCTGTGAGCTTAGGTTGGGACAAGCCGGGAAGCCATCACCACAAGTCCTGGGATTCTGGTTCATCCTCACCTATCTTCCTCTCATACCTTTTTGTGGGGGTGCCAGGGCAACCAGGGACAAAAAGTAGGTTTTCTTTTATAAAAAATAATTTTATTTATGTGTGTATGTTTGGCTGTGCTGGGTCTTCATTGCTGCACAGGCTTTTCTCTAGTTGTAGCAAGCAGAGGTTACTCTCTAGCTGTGGTTCAGGCTTCTCATCGCAGAGGCTTCTCGGTTCAGAGTACAGGCTTCAGTGGTTGTGGCACTTGGGCTCCATACTTGCTGCTCCCAGGCTCTAGAGCACAGGCTTAGTCGCTCCACCGCCTGTGGGATCTTCCCGGATCAGGGATCGAACCCGCGTCTCCTGCCTTGGCAGGCGGATTCTTTACCACTGAGCCACCTGGGAAGCCCCAGGTTTTCTTTTCTATGTCAACTACACCTGATTGGTGCCAGCCATCTCAGGCACTGTGTCCAGGAGGATTCTGAAGCTAAGCTGGGGCTCAGAGGAGAGAGTGCTGGGAATGGCTGTCTGTCCTCCCTGCCTCCAGCAGGGACGGAATGGAATGGCAGCTCCGAGCTGCCACCCTCATGCCAGGCACTGGGGAGATACAGGGCACAAAAGTGACTTGGCCAGTCACTTGTTCTCATCTCCGAGGAGATCACAGCCTAGTGAGAGAGTGTGACAATAAACAGGTGATTAGAATTCATCAGGATGAATGCTATGAACCCTGGGTCTGTTCATTTAAATGAAACAGGCTCTCAAATGATTGGTTAAATAATAAGCCTGGCAAAGTCACAGGCTTTTCAATTGTGACATCGTGTACAGGCGAGAGGAGGAAAGTACAAATGATTATTTTCTGATCGACAGAAACTTTACAAGTATATTATCTCTTGGGACTACATCGGCAGAAGATATCTATTACAGTATTATAACCAGTAAAATAAATGATCCAGTAAGACAACAGATCAGAATTACAGAGGGACGGGGTTGGAGGTTATTTTCACAGTTCATGGCAATAATTTCTGAAGGCTTGGGACTCTTACCAGATGTCTTTGTTCAAAACTCTTCCAAAGACAGATTTGTTTTCACAGAGAACATTCCCATTTGGTTACTGTTATGAATATTCACACATCCATGTTGCATAAAGATGGCATTTCTTATGAGAGTTCTCAATTTAAGACCTTATGAAATCAGGTTCTTTTAAGTGGTTTTATGAATGCAAAACGATGCTCCTTCCTCCACAGCTGCAAAGGAGCAGCGACATTTCATCTCTTTTTTTAGATTCCTTTTGTTAATTATAAAGACTTGCAGTTTTTAGACTAGTCTCTGGCCTAAAATTCCACTTCTTGAATTTCATTTGATTTTGCTGTCCAGAAACCAAGAAACAGCTAAAGAGGATTCTCCTTAACAATAGAAAAGTCAGGCGCCTATTGTGGGGCTGGATAGGCACACAAGAACAAAGTAGGGGTGTCCTTAAGAGGGACTGGTGACCCTGGCAGACAGTCCCTTCCTGCTCCTGGGCTGCCTCTGGCAGTTTTGAGGAAGACGGTGTATAGGTTCCTCCGAGGTGGTCCTTGGCTGGGAGGATGAGGAAGATGGGGTCAGCTGTTGGCAGGCCAACCTGACAAGCAGACACATAGCAGGCTGTGTAAATAAAGGTGGATTGGTGAGCTGGGAAGGCCTTGAAGTTCCAACACCAGTCCTCAGGGTACCCTACCACCACCACTCAATTCAGTCCCCTCACCTGCTGGGGACTCCCTGGGCTTCCTGGTTCCAGTTCAGGGGTGTGTGTGTGAGGGGCTGGGACATGAGCAGACATCTGTCTTTCTCCCTCAGGTTGCTTCCAAGAGCTGAACCTCACCACCAGCAATAGCCCTGGAGAACCAGGAATCTCAGAGTTCGAGGTGAAAGGGTGGAAGTTTCCTGGGCAAGACCCCTCTCAGATTGGGGATAGCAGAGGTGGGGTCTGCCTGGGAGGAGACTGCTGGGGTGAGAAGCCCGCAGCCAGGTGGAAGAAGGGGCCATCGCTGAAGCACCTTTTAAACTACATACCTGGGTCTGGGGCTTCCCAGGCTATCGTCCACGAGGCTGCAGAGTCAGGCATGACTGAGTGACTAAGCCCAGCGCAGCACAACATGGGCTTTACAAATGCAGGAGTCAGGCCGGGGCCTAATGGGAGTAAGGCCGACCGGGGCCAGGGGCTCCAGGTTCCCCTGGGGGAAGTGGCCCTGGAGGGAGGATTCCCTCACAAACCTGGGACAAAGTGTTCTTCCTTCCTAGGACCTGGCCCAGAGGCAAGAGGGGGGCCACGCAGAGCCCACACCCCAGAGGCCCCATCAACTAACACCCGGGAGCCTACAGGAGAAGAAGCTGGCTCAGGGAGCCCCAGGGCCCCCAGGCCTCCCCTCCCCGGGCCTGCCAGAACCCCAAGATCCCCTGGAGGGGCTGGGCCAGGAGAGAGCAGAACAGAAGAAACTGCTAAGGACTGAGATTCCTCACAGTCAGAGAGAGGGGGACCCTCAGGGTCAGAGTAAGAGAGAGACAAACCAGAGTCCGAGTGGGGAGGCCACTCAGGCTCTGATGGAAGAGGTCTCTCAAGGTCAAAGATGGGAGGGCCTCCAGGCTGAGCACAAAGGGGCACCTCAAGGTCAAAGCGAGAGTCGCCTCAAGTGCGGGAGAAAGGAGGCCCTCCCGGAGCCGAGTGTAGACTCCCCTCGGGGTTCGGGAGAGAAGATCCTCCGATCTTCCGAGGGCAGAGCCTGTATCCCACCAGCCTGGGAGGCGGCTCAGGGAGAGGGGCCCCGGGAGAAAGGCGGCTCCCCGGTGGACATCTGCAGGTCCCTGGGGGAACGGATGCGGCAGCCTGGGGGAAGGACGGGCCCGGGGCCCCGGGGCAGGACCACCCAGCTGATGCAGGTTAAGACCCCTGGCCTGAGAGGAGACAGCGCACCGGCCCTGGGAGGGCAGGGGCCCCTCCGGGAAGCGTGGCGGGCTCCCCTTCAGCTCGCTGGGCCCCTGACCCGGCCACTGCTCCCAGGCCCAGGAGCGGTGATGCTGGAGGCCCCATGCACTGGGGGCTCCGGGCAGCGGGAGCGCCCCGCTGCTCTCCCAGGGCACCTGGGCCCGCTGCGCGATCCGCCCTCGCTTCAGGGCCCAGGAGGAAGCCCTGGACCCGCGGAGCAGGAGCTGGGCGGCTCCACGGGGCTTCCGGGCGCCCCCGGGAGACCGAGGGGTGCTGCGGAGGCCCCCAGAACCTCGAAGACCGCGTGGTCCGAGCCCCCGAGCAGAGACCGGGCGTCGGCGGGCATGAACGCCGCGCAGCAGGCGTCGGCTCTGCAGCGGCTGTTGGAGCTGAACCGCGAGGCCAGACGCCGCCGGCAGCGGGACCGCGAGCAGCAGCGGCTCCGGGTGCGCGGCCGGGCTGGGCGGGCGGGGCCCCGAGGGGCGGCCACAGGGCCGCTGACAGTCGCCTCCCGCAGGTCCTGGAGCGCCTCCGCATCGCCAGGAACCGCCACTGCCGGGTGTACCCCCTGGGACCCCCACCGAGCCCAGCTCAGCTCCCACCACAGGTAAGACCCCCAGGAGAATGCGGTGGAGCCACAACGACCCTGCCGGGGCGGGGGCCGGTGGCCGAGCTGGGAGCGACCTGGATCGCTTTGACTGGATTGTATCCCGCACTTGGCGTAACACCTGCGGAGCGGGCCGACCCGGCTGCTGCCCTCTGCTGGCCGCTTCGAGCCCGGAGGCCGGGAGGCACGGGCGGGCGCTCAGGGTTCCATCCCTCCCCAGGAGGACGCGGCAGGGCGTCGACGCGCCCTGCGGGAACAGCTGGAGCAAACGCATCGGGAAAGGGCCGGGCGGCTGCGAGCCCTCGGGGCCAGGTGAGGGGACGGAAGGGGAGTCTTGTGGGGTGGTGCCGGTCACTTTTTCCTGACATCTGGGATGAAAGGCCACTCTTTTCCCCAGGAACACCCAGAACTTCCAGCAGCTACTGTGGGCCCCCAGCGCTGTGGAACCTGACGAGCATCGCCCACCCTTCCGAGGCCCCTCTAAGTCCCTGATGAATCCTCAAGGAGATGTTTAAAGAGATGGGGGTTTAAGGGAAAGGGAGGAGGGCAACCGGCAGTTCGGAGGGAGTTTCAGAAAGGCCCAGAACGCAGCCTCCGCGCCTGGGAGAGCCACAGACACAGACACACATGCAACTTCGCCCCACCAGGAGGTGTGTTATTTCTTCTTCCCTCCCCTAAGCTCTCGGCTCTGCTCAAGGTCAGAGGGCCAAATCCCGGGGATCTAGGAGCGCGAAGGCCCCATTCTTGCGGAAGAAAGATTCAATGCGGCACATCTTGCAGAAGACCAGTTCTTGCTTCACTGGCGGGCCTGGGAAAAGATGTCAGAGGCCAGGAGTGGGTTCCTGGGAAAAGAACCCACGGAGCACAGGAGCTCTGCCTGTATAGCCCTAGGAGTCTGCCTGTGTTGTATTCACTTTGTAAGTGTGCAGAAATAAAATGAAATGCTTCTGAGAAGCGGGAGTTACAGGGAAACAGTGAGCTGGCTGGCTGCCCACCCGGATTAGCAGTGATGGCCAAGTGCCAGTCAGCTGTGTGCCAACACCTCCCCCAGCCTCAGAATCCTCCACAGAGGTGGGTTGTGGGACTCCCATCCGTGCTTGCTACAGGGACAGACAGAGCTGGACTTCTCTGGGGGCAGACAGAGCTTCTTTCTACCTCCTGCTTTCATTAGGAAATTGTTCCCTTTCCTCTCCCTTTAGGGCTCTGGGGTAAATCCCCCTTGGGCCCTGGGGGGATTTTTTTGTTAAGGCCAAATTTCAACTGTGTTTATCCTCAATCATCCACCTTTTCCGTGCAGGAACTGGAGAAAACACCTGACTGAGTAGTCTCACTTGAAATTCATGACCACAGACAGCAAAGGAACTCTCATAAGGCAGCAAACCCATGACACTCCCTGGCATATTCTCTGTCCACACCTTGACTCTTAAGCTCAAACTACACCATTGCCTTCGCTCCTCTCCCACCCAGTTGACGACCACGAGTCAATCTAGATGGAGAGCCTTCTTGCCAATACCATGTCCCTACATATTACTGTGTCCCCCCCACCCCTGCACCTTCTCCCTGCGTGATCCAGCCTCTGGAGCAACCTGGGTGAGCCCACCCACTCTCAAGGCTTTAAAGAGCACCGATATTCTGATGACTCCCAAAACTGTGTCTTCAGCTCGGACCAAGCTCCAAAGGGCCAAATCACTGACAGCTCCAGCACAACATAGCCAACGCTGAACTTCACACCCCCCAGCACTCTCCCTACCCCCAGCCTCCCCTGCTATAGCTGCTTCAGTCAAACCCCTGCGTGTTGCCACTGCATTCTCTCCTCTGTCATTCAAACCACCAGTAAGTTCCATTGTGTCTTCCTCCAAAACACATCCGGAATAGATCTCAGCTCAACTGCTAATCACTCTAGCCCAAGCCACCGTCTTTCTTGCCAGGATAACTCAACCATCTGTCAGAGTTTGTCCTTACTCCTGAAAAGGCCACTACCTACAGAACAGTCAGGGTGATTTTTTTAAAGTAAATCAGTATCATTCACCTGCTTAAAACTCACTGTGGCTTCCCCTCAAACTTAGAATAAAACCCAAACTCCTCTCCCTTGTCAGTGAGCTCACTCGGCCTTTAGGTCCTGAGAGAGGCCTTTCCTGACATCCTAAAGCCACGCACGCCCCTGCCTCCTCGCCCATCACGCCATTTCACTCTGGAACTTGGCCCTCTCTTGTTCTTTGTTTCTCCACTAGGATGGATGCCCCCAAAAGGAGTGTCCATGTGTCTCGTGTGTCTAGTGCCAAGAGCGCTGCCTGGCTCGTGGCAAGTTCTCTGTGTCTGTGAGGTGGATAATTTCCGGGAGGTTGGGGCTCACCCAGCTGCCAGCCATATGTGAAGTTGGTGGTGATGGGAAAGAGGTAGCGTTTCTCTGGCACGTCCAGTTTTCGGGTGCTGAGGTAGTGGTAGCGGCCCTGGAAGTCGTGGGAGATGCCTTCGTACAGCAGGGCGCGGGTGGCAGGCGGGACTGGGTACATTTCTGACTGAATAGGAGCCTCCAGGGCGGGGCTGGAGGCCCTGGAAGGAACTGCTTTGGGGGCGGGTGGGGGTGAGAGTGGGGCTTTGGGGGGCAGGGTGGGCAGCTTGAGGGGCAGGCGGGCTGCAGCCTTGGCCTTCTGCTTGGCCTTCACCAGGGACCCGTACTTGTGGTGCCACTCGCAGCGCAACATCTTCTCCCTCAGGTATTCCTCCTTCCAGAAGTTCTGCCGCACCGTGTCCATGTTGAGTTGCCGAGACATGGAGGCACAGGAAGGAGCAGGAGCGGGGTGCCTGCCGCCAAGGGGTGAGCACGGCAAGCAGAGTCCCTCTGACAGCAGGTGGCTGCCCAGGGACAGTCACTCGGCAACCGCGCCCCACCTCACACAGGCCATGCCCTCAGCATACTTCACCCGCCTTGCGTGCTGAGGCGGCCTCAGGCCAGGGCCCGCTGGCTGAGAGCCTTGAGCCCCAAACCTCTGCCAGACTCAAGCTGAGTATCTCTGGCTTCCAGGTCTGCTGTGGTTCCTGCTTCCATCCCTTGAGGTCCTGACCCCTCCCAGCCAATACAGACTCAAGCAGGGGCATCAGGGGTCTGGACACAAGCCTGCTTCCATTCCTCCCTGCCAGAGCTGGTTACCTTTAATTCAGAAGACCAGGCTGGCACAATCTTCCGGGTTCAACCCTTCTAGGCCTGGGTCTTTGGCAAAACCTTTTCCAGCCCTGCCAATCAAATCACCCCCACAAGAGCCTCCTTCCACACATGTCCTTCCTAGCACCCAGTCTCAGACTGGAGAGAAGCAAGAACATTATTTTAATTTAACATCAACAATGACACTGTGTAACAGCACAGGGAAGAGGTAGTGGAGAGAAGACACTCAGGTTTCCTGTACCCCAACCAGCCTTAATTTTAATGGCAGAGCCCCAGCAACCTTGGAAGCACTCCACCTCTGGTGCCTCTCAGTGGAATGGGAAGGGGCAGGGAATTGGAAATCAGAGGCTAAGACCTTAAAGAAGGGCTGATGGCAAGCCTGGGGAGAGGCCGCAAGGCGGAGGGGAGTCCTCTAGCGCAGGTCTTCGGCCGTGAACATGCCCCTGGCCCTGCGCAGGATGGAGTCCTTGGCAGCATCATACGGGTGCTCCTTGGACGGGATCTCCAGTACGGCCGGAATGGAGCGCTGGTGGGCGTCAAGGGCATGCCGCACCATCTCTGCGATGTACTGGTTAATAAGGATGATGCCGATGTCATCCCGATTTAGAAACTGCCTGGAAGGAGAGATGAGAAGGGAGTCCAGGGCGGCCCACTCTGAGTTGGTGGACTGGGCCACAGATGGAATGGGCTTAATCCAGAGAGCGCAGTGGACAAGAGAAAAGGGTGCTACTCTAAACTCTCCACTCTGTTTAGAGTCAATTTCATTCAAAAGATAAGGGCATGGCTTCTACCCCACCCCCACCACCTAGAAGACTCCCAAAGGATCTGCTAATGAAGATGAGGGTGTGTGCTGGTGCGTTCCTTATGCTGCCCTCAGGTAAGAATGAGAGAGGACGAGACTATATGTGCCAGTCTCTTTGTATCTGCATAAAGAAAAAAGCAGAAAGATAAGGAAAAAAATACGTGATGAAGGAAGGAAGTAATGAAGTAGAAGAGGTCAGGGGTTGAGACTGTGACTTCTCAATGTGTAGATCTTTTAAATATTAATTTGTAAACCACATGAACATGTTAACTTTTCAAAAGGAAACAGGTTAAATTTCTAAACACACACACACACAAGACCACACCACGTGGCACGTGGGATCTTAGTATCCCAACCAGGGATGGAATCCGTGCCCCCTGCTGTGGAAGCATAGAGTCTTAACCACTGGACCGCCAGGGAAGTCCCCATAAAAATTTTTCAGGGGGAAAGGCACTGTTCAGACCACTCATGGTCTATGCTGATGAGGGCAGGGGGTGGGTCAGAGGGGAAGTTTGGTCTGAGCCAGGAACACAGCATAGGAAGAGGAAAATCAGTAACGAAGGAATCATACTTTCCACACAGAAGGAACCTGGCATTGGGCTCTTACTTTCTTGTGATCACCCACACATTCATTATTTACTCATTAAAAACTATTTACTATTAAAAAATAAAAACTATTTACAGAGTAGCTACTCTTTACCAGACACTAAGGCAGGTTAGATTTGATAATTTCAGAGGTCCCTTTTGGTTGTAAACTTGAAAAGATCTTGAAGTAAAATCTGTCCTTCTCTCATGACAACTTGAGTCACTTTACCAGACTGCTTAGAGATCAGCCTCCTGGGTCAGGGCCAATCATATCCCAGGCAATAGGAACCAGTCTTAGCCGGCAGCTCAGGGCTAGGCTGTTTAGGGGAAAACAGGCGGGAGAGGTTTGTTCCTAGCACTTGGCATAGGGGCTCCAGAGAAGGGGTGTGGGAAAGGACAGGGGGGGTTGGCGCTCTCAACTCTAGTCACCAAGTCACCTCCTGGATTAAAGGACATGGCTGCACCCACAGCTTGAAGCTCCTGCTTCTAACCCGGGACAGGAAATGAAGATTTGAAGCGCAAGGTATCAGTAGAAGGTAGGATAGTCCTGATATTCTGTCCGCTGAGCTCAGGACAATAGGAAATTCCAAAGCAGACCAAGAACTGAAGGAGTAGAGTGTGGCCCTGGCTTAAGAAAGGCAGAAAAGGTGAGACTGGGTTCAAATCTTTGCTCCATCTTTTTCCGAAGTGTAGGACTTTAGTGTGTGCCTTTAACCTCTCTGAACTTTAGCTTTTTTACCTGTAAATGGGAATAACCCCTACCTTACATGATGACTGTGAGCTTCTAAGGGAGATGAAAACACATGAAAGTCCGAGCCTACTGCCCAGGTGTTCACTGAGTGAGTGGTTCCTTTAGGGGTCAACTCACAGGAGTCGAGAGCTTGCAATGAACGGGTCCTGCTCTACCGGTGAACTGGGAGCTGAGAGTGGCCGTCTCCAGGCCTGGGCACTCTGGAAACAGCTCTGGCCGGCCAGGTTGAACCAAAGGGCGGTGCCGGCGGTCATGAGCTGTTCCCCTTCTTTCCTGACACACGGTCATGTGAGAGGGGCCTTTGTGGACCCGATCTAGCCCTGGTCCCACCGAGCCCCAAAAGGGAACTTGGGCCGCAGTGGCCTCCTCTCAGTCGGTGGACCGACCCCCGCCCCCCACCCTCGAGGACGGGGTCTGACGCTTCAGCCAAAGTTTGGACGCCCAGTGCCGACCCCCGCCCCCAGCCTCCTCCCCTCCCCGCGCTCCCACCAGGCAGCAGAGGGTCCCGTTCAGGCCTCGCGGGCTACCTTACCGGAAAGTGTCTTCGATCTCATTGATGGTAGTGTCCTTCTCCACCACCAGAAAATTAGGGTGGCGGTTCTTGTTAAGCTCCCCTATGCCGCCCAGCAGGAAGCCAGTCACAGTGTCCTCGTCTCCGATCACGGCAATTAGCTTACCCCTCCCCGCCATCCTCACAGACAAGCCGAGATCCTCAGCGACCGCCGGGTGTCACCGAAGCCCTGCCTTCGCGGCGCACCCTTTGGCCCGCACCTCAACCCCCCAACGCTTTGGACATGCGCAGTTGTACCACTCCGCCTCCTGGGACATGCGCATTAAGAGCAGAAGCGCCTGACTCAGAATACGCCTGCGCCATAATGGGAGGCCAGAATAGGGGACTACGATTCCCAGAAGTCCGCGCGGCACAGTCGACTCGCAGGTAAGTTCGCTGCTTCCTTGGACTGAGGTGAGGCAACTGCTGTTAGACGTCTGGACGCCTAAGGAGAGACGGTTTCTGTTCTCCGGGGTAAGGTCCGAATCTCTGTTGTGTATGTATGTATGCATATAGTTAACAACTAGTGCATATTTGCTCAATTAATAAAAGGATAGATAAGTTAATGGTGATACTCTTTAGTGAGTAGTGTGTCAATTGATAAAATGTGAAACGTACGTGGAAGCGCCCATCAGTGTAACTAACCCAAGCCAGAGAGGGGGCGCGCGAAGAAGGTCGCTAGCTGGATGAGGCTGGTAGAGATGAGGACAAGAGGGTGTTGTTGGGGAGAGAAACAGCACGTGTGAAGACTTAGGGACTAGAGACAACCTAGTGCCTTCAAGGAAAGAAAAAGAATTTGGAAGTTATCCTGAGGACAGTTATTCTGAAGCCACTGAAGGATTTTAAGCAAGAGAATGATATGGCAAAATTTATGTACTAGCGATAGGTTGAGACCTGTGCTGTGTGAGGAGGCAGGACTGAAGGAGAAGAAACCATTGTGGGAAGAGAATGATGGTGGGCAGATCCCAGGGAGTGGGAATGGGGAATGTGAGAGTCTGGTGGAGCCAAGAGATATTTAGAGACAAAGTGGACAGAACTGGTATGAGACATGTTTGGGGAGATAGACAAGATGACTTCCAGGTTTCTGGCCTGTGCAGCTAGATGGACGGGAGTCACATTCCTGAGAGAGTGAACTCTGAGATGAACATGTTGAAGGAGAAAGGTCCCCTCGCTCTCCCTCCCTTCTAACAAACAGATGTCCTGGTATCTGGCATTTGATCTGCGGATTGAGAGCACTTGAGCTGTCCGGATGGTCTGATCTGGTGGTTACGTGTGTGATAGGCTCATGATTTGAACATAAGTGGTATGAATCTCAGCTCTGCCACTTAGAGGTATGATTTGGGACTCATCACCAAAATTCCCAGGACCTTGATCTCTTTAGGTAATTATGTGCCCATCTCACAGAGCTGTTAGGATTGAGTGAGGCAGAGTCTCTACATGCTCAGCACCTGGGACCATGCTACCCCTGAGGTGAGCAGCACTGGATATTCATAAACACATCACCTCACAGGTAAAGGGCAGCAGAAGTTGAGGAGGAGGCCGGCAACCTGGCAGGAAAAACGCTCCCATCTTGGGGCAAGGTGGGAGGGGAGGCAGAGAGTGAGGAAGGATGTGTGTAGAAGCACCTGACTCGGTGCCTGGCACAGAGCTGGCCCTTAATGGCCATGAATGGCTGGGAACTTGAGAAGGGATCTCGCCACAGGTGAGGGAGCTGTGAGAGCACCCCATTCATCACACACACCATTCAACCAACCTTTATCAACTGTGGCCATGGAGAGGCTGAGGACACGAGATTTATAAAATACAGTGTCTGTCCTCAAGGAACTCTCTCGGGACTGAGGGGAGAGTAAAAATATCACAGGGAGAGGGATGGACTTACAGAAAGAGAGGCCCTGGAGGGGTCTTGAGGGGGAAGAGAAAGACGAGAGGAGCCAGGAGGCAGACATCCTTTGAGTGAAGAGGTGGGGGACGGGCATATTTGGAGCCAGGCCACGTGTGTTGGGTTTTCTTTGGTTAACCCACCACTACATGCCGAATGTCTGGAATGAGTCTAGAGCAGGGGGATCAGTTGAGTGAAGCTGCCTTGCCCTGCTCTGGCCACTCAGTTGCTCATTTACTCATTGGTCACACCTGTCTGTATTGGACCTCCTAGGTCAGGGAGTGCAGACTGGTGGGGCAGGCCCACCCTCAGATTCACTGTTACAGATGAGGGTAGTGGTAATAAATGCAGTCAGAGATGTGCCCCAGGGCAGCACGAGGGCTGGGGGGCAGGTCTGGAAGGATAGGGAGGGGTTCAGGAAAGCTTCCTGTTGGCCAGGAAGGTGAGGAGGGTGGAGAGGCAAGGATGTTCCAGGGCAGAGGCCCAAACTGCAGCACGTGGGTCTGGGAATCTAGAAGTTGTGAAGAGGGTAGGAGGTGGAGGGTGTGGTGAGAAAGGGCACACCGCCAGCTTGGCAAGAGGTTTCAATGAATGGGTAGGGAGGCTGGTGTCTGAACCTATGGGCTTTGGGGGCCTTGTTAGGACACGTAGACCAGTCTGGAGAGAAGGGAGTCACAGAAGGGCCTTGGACCAGAGAGGGACACAGTTCCTGTAATGTGACCACCCTTCTCTGGCTGCAGTGTGGTGAGCTGGGAGGGAGCTGCTGGTGGATCAGGAAGGAGGGACCAGTTCAGGAGGGAGGCCCTAAGCAAGGTCGGGCTGGAGGGACGGAGGAGACCCCGCTTTGACCCAGGACCTAGCTGGAGTGACAGGTCCCTGGATTCGTTTATGGTTCTGCCTGCCTGCTGGTTGAGGAGTATTCCTGCATGAGCCAAGGGTGACTGTTTTTTAAGGTCCTGATTTTGAGAACATCCTTGAGATCCAGCTGAACAGAAACTGGCCTCCTGGTGGTCCCCGGGGCAATCTTCTATAACACAGTGTCTGCCTCCCTCTCCCATCCCCAGCTCTCCAGGAATCTGAGGACCAAGCCCACATCCCTGACATGCCCCCCTTTCTTTGGAGCATTCTGTCAACATTCCAGACCTCCCCAAATAGGTGGCCCAGAAGGGTGCCTCTCTGCCCCAGGCCCTTCCCCTGGACCTGACTCGGTCCTCCAGGGGACACGCAGCCAGCCTCTGCCTCCCAAGGCCTGGTTCAGGGTCAACAGCCAGAGCTGGCCAACCAAGGAGAGCACACACACAAGGAACAACCACGCCCCTGCGACAGGCCGCACTTTATTTGGAGTTTTCTGCCTACACAGCTCCCAGCTGAGCCGCATGACATGTGCAAAAGCCCCCCAGAAAGCTGGGCCTCGCAGTGTGTAAAAAAGGCCCCCCCATGGGGCAGAGCTGTGCAATTATTAAAAAAGAAAGAGAGAGAAATCGTCCCCCAGGAAGCCTGACTGGGGTCTCAATCGCCCGGAGCCAGGACATGTGTGCAGCTGCCGCTAGGTACACTTTCTCCTCAGACTGTGCTTCGTTTTCCAAGTCGTAACACTCTGGGATTGTGGCCACCAGAGGGGCTGGATGCAGTCCTCAGTGGCTAGGAGGCCCGGCTGGCAGTGCGATTTGAGGGTGACCTCTCTCACACATGCAGACACCCCCAAACACGTGCTCCCCCACTGGCCTCAGCCCCACCAGAAAACACAGGGCTTCCCTGGCCCCCCAACCCCCAGTTCACTCTCATGTCACATTTGAGGTGAGGGACACTGCCCTGAAACAGACAAGGCCCTCCAGCCAGAGGGCCTGGCGGGGAGGGGGCAGTGCCGCTCTGTCCACACCCTAGGGCAGGTGTTTGTGGTGTCTGATTCTGCGAGCGTGCATCTGGGTGTGGCCCATTTATGTGTGTGTGTGTGTGTGTGTGTCTGTGAGTGTGTTTGGCCAGAGGTGGGGGCCGAGGCTGGGGGAGGCACTTCTGGGATTCAGGGCACATTGACTTTGAAGGGGCTTCCGGGGACACTTTCGTCGCCCCACTTGACGATGAGGATGTAGTCCCCTTTCTCCTTGACGGTGTAGGTGACGTTGTACACCCGGTTCCCCATGTGCTTCACATACACCTCCTCACAGGGGGTCTTGGGCCCGTGCACGCCCACCATCATCATATTGGTGCCTGGAGAGAGAGGCAGCGAGGGACAGGCTCACCCCCGGCCCTTGGCCCCATGTTCGCGCACACTTGCCCACCCTGGGAGATGGCCCCCTCTCCCCCGCTCCGCCCGCTGCCTGCCTGCTTTGCTGCAGTCCACGGTGAAGGAGTTCTTCTGGCCCACAAAGGCCTGGGACAGTCCGGGGCCCCGTGTCACCACCTTGCTGGCATCTGAGGAGAACTTGGGGATGGAGCTGTAGCTGGAACCCCGGCTTGAGGACGACTTGGTCACAGTCTCCACCAGAACCGTGGATGTTTCGTGAAGGCTGTGGCCTCCAGACAGCCGGGGACCTGAGGGGCAGGGTGGGGTTGCCACAAGCTGGGTCAGAGGCCTGCTCTTCCCGAGGCGGTCGGCCCCGTGTGGCAGCCCTGACAGCCCACGTTCCCTTCCTCAGCAGCAGCATCCTAGGAGCAGTAGCCCATTTCACACAGGGCTCTCGGGCAGGCTTATCTCCAGGTCTGGGGCCTCTGTGGCTCTGTCCACCCCACCCCCACCCTTCTGGGCTTTGTCTGGGACCTGAAGTCACACGGTAGGTAGAGCCCTGCTTTAAAAAGGAACAAGTATCCAACCAATCCTTCACACAGCTTCCAAAAGGAAAATCGGGTAAATGTCTGCTGAGCTCTGTCTTCTTGGAAGTCAGAAACGGGGGATGCTAGGAGGGCAGAGTTAAGTGAAAACTTGGGGAGCCACTGCAGGGAAGGGATGGACAGTAGAGAGGGATTTGATTTTTTAAAAATGATGTACACGAGTCCACACATAGAAGGTAGAGAATGGCACGTTGTGTAAAGCCAGGCCCACTTTATTCTTGGTAACCTGAAACCCTGATGTCTGGGGCCAACGCTGACCCAGATGTGAATGGCCACTGGAGCCAGCCCAGGATGGGCTGGACTGGAGGGACCTCGCCCCACCCAGGACACTCACCTGTGACTTTAGCCTTGAAGGGGCTGCCCACGATGTGCTGGGGGCCACCATACTTGATGGCGATGAGGTAGTTGCCAGGAGCCATGGGAGTGTAAGTGACCACGTGACCCTCAGGACACTCCCGACAGTCCAGCTGCACCTTGGAGGGGCCGTCAATGGTGACAGACAAGGCCCCTGAGCCCGCATTCAGGGTGTTGACGATGAACTCTGACGACACACCTGGGGACCAGAGGCAGCAAGGATGTGGACAAGAAGGGCTTGGGGCCCAGAGCTGGGATGGGCCCAGGCTCCCGGAGCAGACCTCGGCCAGGACCTGTGGCTCACCCACACTGTCCCACCCCCTCCCCGGCCCCAGCCACTCACCTGTAGTGCCCCCCTCGAGCCCAGGACCATAGGCCGACACCAAGCCGGGGTCCCCAGCCTGGCTCTGCTCCCCAACGCGGATCTTGAAGGGACTGCCAGGGATGTGGGCGCCGTTGAACTTGACGTCGATGGAGTGGACACCATTCTCATGGGGGATGAAACGGATGGTGTGCTTGTCTGTGGGGGCAGAGGTTGGTGGGTAAGCCTTAGTCTTTTCCCTCCCCTTTCCAGAAGGTCCTAGCCTGGCAGGGACAGGCCAGCTCACCACTGTCCAGTTCGGAGACGTAGCACTCCTCCACGGCACCTGAGGGCGTGTGCACCCTAGCATCGATCACGCCCCGTGCGCCATTCAGCTGCACCGCAAAGGACGCCGGCTGGTTCACCTTGAGCCCGGTCTCCTGCAGAGACCACAGAGGGTGCTGCTGGAGGGCTCATGTCTGCAGCCTGGCACCAATCTCCCTTCCTGCCCAGCCTGGAGGCTCCCTCCTCCCACCCCCAGCTGCCCCCTGCCGCCTGGCCCAGCTCAGGGAGGTTCTCAACAAGGCTGCAGTGGGAGGCTGAGGCTGGGTCTCTGGCCTTGGCAACCACCTGCTAAGCGGTGGGGACTCCTGGCTGTGCCGGGCATGGTGGGGGACCAGAGATAATGTGCCGTGTCCTGGGTGGGGAGGTAAGACCCAGATACCATAAAGCGGGCCTGATAGCAGAGAAACCAGTGCTGGGACAGCACTGTGTGGACTGTGAGAACTCAGTAGCTGGGATGGGAAAAGAAGCGTGTGGGCTGGACTGCCCTGGGGGCACTTGATGGAGAAGGTGGGGCCGATGGGGAGGCTGGGGGTGGGGGCAGGTCCTGAAGATGAGCCCAGTTCTGGAATGGGGGAGGGGGAGGAGGGATACGATGGCACCTGAGGCTGCTAAGACTAGCCCAAGGGGCACCTAGTACAGCTAGCGCCCCCTGTTGTCCAAACACTGGGAGAGTGGGGCCATCTGTTTGGACCTTCCAAGGTCACTGCTAAGTCCCTGGTCACACGGGCCTGCCATCCTTTACTCCTGCCCATCTCTCAGGGTGGCAGGAGGGCCCCACCCCACCCCCGGGCACACACCTGGAGGCTGGTGACAGTGAGACGGCGAGCATCATCTGAGAGGGAGGCCACGGGTACCACGAAAGGGCTGTCTGGGATGTGCTCGTCGTTGAACTTGATGGAGACCTCATAGTCACCTGGGGAGAGAAGACCAGTCAGCGCAAGCTCCAGGACAGGGGACAGCATAGGGGGGAAACGTCCCCACCCTGATCTCAGCCCAGGATGAGCTCCAAGGTCGGGGTCAGCTCTGGAGACACATATTCCTGGGAGTGTAGGGTGGAGGGAAATGGGGCAGAGAAACTGCAGTGGCCAGGTGAGGGGTTGGTTTGGGAGCCCCATCTCTTGCTGGGGCAAGCAGAAGCCTGGCCTGGAAAGTCGGGCAGGCCAAACAAGATGCCCACCTGGCTCCTGGACGACATAGGAGACCCCACACGAGCCGTCCTTGCGGTCCTCAAATGCGATCTCTGCCTTGCTGGGACCCTCCACAGCGATCGATAGGCCCCCGGCACCTGCTTCTCGAGTCCAGATGCTGAACTCGGCTGGAGACGGAAACGGCACAGGGGCAGGTCTTCAGCACCATCGCCCACCCTGCTGGCTGTCCTGCCCCCACCCCCCGTCCCGGCCGCCTGCCCGCTTACCTGGCACGCCAGCCACCCCTCGCTCCAGCCCTGTGCCTCCAGCTCGCACCTTGTGCGCACCGCCTTCACCCAGTGGCCCCACGGTGAACTGAAAGGGGCTGCCTGGCACATGCTGGCCGCGGTACTTGACCGTGACCGTGTGGGGCCCCATCTCCTGGGGCACGAAGCGGACGCTGTACGCGCTGTCCTCCCCCTCCACAATCTCGGCGGCTTCCGTCTTGCCCGATGGGCTGGTCACCTGTGCGGTCATGTCCTGAGAGCTGGCCTCACCTGCAGGGGGTGGGGAGTGTCAGGGCCACACTGGGGCTGCTCCAGGCCCTCGCCTTCCCTCCCTCCCTCAGTAAACACCCCCTCCTCTGCTCAGACCAGCAGCCTCCCAGGCCTGTCCCGAGGGACAGAAGGCCCACCTCCCTGTGAAGACCCCCCGCCCAGTCCTGCTCACCCTCCTGCTGCCGGGTGATGCTGCCAAAAGAGCCCAGGCGCTCCCGGCCCAGGAAGTCCCCGAAGACGGCGGGGAAGGGGTCTCCGCCAACCTGGGTGGACTCCTCCACCCGCACCTCGCGCTTGGTCTCCCCGCCCCGCGTCTTGCTGATCTCTGTGCGCTCTGTGCGGGTGTAGGTGTGGCTGCTGCGGGTGAAGGTGCGTGTCAGGCGCTCCTGGGCGGACACCATCTGAAACCAGTTCCCTGTGGGATACGTGGAGCCGGCGGAGGGGAGGGAGGTGAGAAGTAAGCCAGAAGGACAGAGGCCCCGGGGACGGACTCTGGGCCCTCCCCGCAGCCCTGCCCCACCAGACTCTTCCCGGCGCCCACCTGGGATCTTGAGGTTGAGGTCGCAGGTGCTGCCGATGGTGGCGATGGACGGTGCCTGCCTGCGCCGGGTGATGCTTTCCTTCATGCGGCCCTCGCCGGTGACCTTCACCGTGAAGGGGCTTCCTATAGGAGCGAGAAAGAGCAGGTCAGCCACCTCAGGCCACTTGTCTCCAGCCTCCTGGCCCATCCCGACCACAGCCCAGAGCCTCACCAGGCACGTGCTTGTCGGCGAACTTGATGTTGATGATATAGGTGCCGGGTTCGGTAGGGCAGTAGGTAACTTTGCACGTGCCATCCTCCATGTCCTCACAGTTGATGTCCACCTTGCTAGGGCCTTCAATACTCAGCCCCAGGCCCCCATAACCTAGTGGGAGGCAAGGGACACGTCTCCTTCAGTCCCTACTGCCATCTGCTCTCCCCTCCCCAAACCGCACGCTCCACCCAGAACAGACACCCAAGGGGCATCGTAACCACTAAAGAAAGGTGGCTCAGCAGAAGAAGGAGGGGTGAGCCAGGCACTGACCCAGAGGGTTAGGGATAGGTAGTCTGGAAAGTTCTCTAAGGCAGGCCTCTTGGGTTTTGGTGAGTGAGGGAGAGACAAACCCAGGATGGCTGAGCTTTCTCTTAGACACAGGAGAAGTGACAGGGGGGCATTTACTCTTCCCAGACAGGCCCCAGAATGGGAATCTCAGCAGAGACTGGGCCAGGAAGTTCAGGAGGGGAGGGAATGGCCCAGGGGCGCTGGGAAAGAAAGGACTGGTCCCCACCGGAGGCACCAGCTGCAGTGAGGGGTCTCCGGGGCAAGAAGCACCTGCATTACGAGTGTCCACGATGAACTCCGCCACCTGGAACGTGTGTCCCTCGGACAGGCCCTTGCCCCAGACCCGCACCTTGCTAGCGTCCCCGATCTCAGACGGTCCCACCAGGATCTTGAAGGGGCTGTTGGTGACATGCTTGCCGCTCTTGCGCACGCTCACCACGTGCTCCCCAACTTCTTTGGGGGTGAATGAGATGCCTGTTGCGGGGGGAGGTCAGGCATGAATGGAGCTCTGGGCCTGGCAGTGGTCCTTTCCCAGCTCCCCGGGGCCCTTCCCATGGCACCACGCTCACCGATGTGCCGGTTGGGCAGACGCTTCAGCAGGCAGGGCTCCTCGTTGCCCGAGGGGGCACGGATGCTGGCGGTCAGCTGGCTTAGGTCACTCTCGGTGATCTTCAGGGACACATCCGTGGAGGTGCCCACGTTCAACTGTGACGTCCTCATCGAGTCATCGCCTAGGGGAGAGTTGGCGTGTCAGGCGGGGTGACTCCAGGCAGGCCCTGCCCTCGTGGGGATCAGAAGACCCCCTGGAGTCAACAGATCCTTTGCCCGCCCTCCCTCACCCCCCAAACACGCGCACAGAGACGGGGAGAGCACAGTCTCCATGCACATGTTAGGGGCCCAAGATTAGGGCTCCAGTCCTGAATGGGTTAAACCCCTAATTTACATAAATTTAAATTCTAAGTCAGGTAATTTTGTGGAACCAGAAAAGAAAACTGAGTCTAGACCACACAGCCCAGAACCCTTACCTGCTGTGTGTCGCCCCTCCAGGCCTACTGGTTTCCTCACCCATCATCAACATCCTGACTTAAAAGACTGCGAAAGTGTGTTTTCAAAGGGTGGCTGAGTGTTTCTCACTTTCTGTAGAGAACAGCGCACCCCTTACACGTATCCAAACATGACCTCTTCCACCTCGAGGGCACCCTACCCTAAACACCCCAGAGACCTGAATGTGCTGGGCTTGCGCAGCCCTCGTGTGCTGGGGTGTGTGCCCACGCGTCCACCCACCTGTGATCTTGGCCGTGAAGGGGCTCCCTGGGATGTGCTTGTCGTCGAAGCGCACGATGATGCTGTAGTCTCCGGGCGCCGTGGGGAGGTAGGACACGGTGCAGGTGCCATCCTTGTTGTCCTTGCAGGTGATCTCCGCCTTGGACGGGCCCTCCACGGCCAGGGACAGGCCCCCTGTGGGGGGAGGAGGGGCCGCGGTCAGAGGTCCTCACCCCTGCACCGGCTGCCCACCCGCAGCCCCTGCCGGCAGCTCCCCTCACCTTCCCCGGCATCCTTGGTGACAATGGTGAAGGTGGCCGGCTTGTTGACCATGCCATGGCTCAGGCCTGGTCCGTAGGCACTGACGTGGCGGCTGTTGATGGCGTCCACGTAGAACTGCAGGGGGCTCCCTGGGGGTGGTGGGGGAAAGCGGGCTGGGTCAGCAGTGAGGACAGCGGCTGCCTGAGCCCACCTCGAACCGCCACACCTTCCCACAGCCTCCCTGCCAGGCCCTGCATCTGTGCCGACGGGGTCTCCCACCAGGACACCAGCCTTCCCGGGGCTTCACACGTGTCTGCACCCAGCACGTGCTCAATAATTATGAGTGACAGAAGGCCAATGAGGAGGAAGTCACTGTGGGCTCCCCTCAGCCCAGCCCCCAACTCACCGGGAATGTGATTGCCGTCATACTTGATCCCCATCTGGTGCAGGCCCTTCTCGGTGGGCGCGTACCTCACCGTGATGGTGCCGTCCTTGTTGTCAGTAATGTTGGGCCGGGCGGTCTTCCCAGAGGGCATCCGCACCTCCCCTGCCAGGCAGACATGGGTACGTGTGGGACCCCAGTTTCTCCCAGCTCCACCCCCTGCTGTCCCGGGCTTTCCCTCCCCCCAGGTACCAGGAGACAGCCAGGGGGCCTCAGGGTGAATCCTGACCTGGGAGACAGGAGGCTGGAGTCTCGAGTCCCAGCTCTGCTCAGCTCACTGTGTGACCCTGGGGAGCTTACTTCCCCACTCTGGGTCCCAGCTTTCATCTCTTAAGGAGGAGCTGGGCCTGGACACATGGCCTCCCTTGGGGCCCTCCTGCCACAGGGCCCTGGGGCAGTACCTGTGAGTTCCCCTTTCTGCACAGTGAAGGGGATGACCAGGTTGAAGGGTCTCAGCATGGACTCCATGGGTTCCGCAGGCACCACCGGCTCCTCTGTGGCCTGTGGCGGGGGAGAGGGAATAGTCACATGGCTGGGAAAGGTCTGGGGAGCTCAGCCTGAGCCGTGACTGAAGACAGAGAAGGTGAGGAAAGAGCGAGATGGTTAATGGTGAAACCAGAGGGCAGGAGAGGCGCGTCAGCTGCAAGAGAAGAGGTGCTGTGCCCAGCTCCGGGATCCGTCTGCCCCGCCTGACTTCCCGCCTGCTCCCCAAGATGGCCCCCAAACCATGCCCCGGCCCTGGCCGCTGAAGAAGAGAAGAGATGAAGGAAGAGGAGGCGGGGGCGAGTGTGGCCCGGGTGGGAGGGGCAGTACCCAGTGTGTGGGGTAGGCGCTGGGCCGGTGCAGCTGCGGCACGTCAGGGGGCTCCTCCACGCGGGGCATGGCCTCACACGCCTGGGAGGCAAGGCACGGGAGAGCACGGGCTGTGACAGGCCAGTCCCCGCCAGCTCGGGTGACCACAAGCTGACTCAGAATGGCCCGGGGACCTGATATCCCGGGCCGCCCCTAGGGCAGGATGGCTATCTCGGGTGCTTTACTCTCCCGAGGGCTTCCCTGTCCTGCAGGGCCACCTGAGGAGATGGACGGGGATCGTGGGCCAGAAGGAACACGGCAGGTTCTACCAGAGAGAGCCGACTGATGCCCAGAGGGGCCAGGGGCAGGGCTGTGAGTGCCTCCTGGGTTGGGAGGCTGCCGGGAAAGCACAGGCTCCACCCTGGAGCACTCTGGGCCCAGGATCCATCAGATGTGGGGACAGGTTCTGGGGTTCCTTGCTCCCACTGAGAAGGCCTGGCCCCCCCTCCCCTGCCACCCTCAGCTCTACTGCAGCCGCTGAACTTACCAGCACGTGGAAGGGGCTGTTGGGGATGTGCTCGCCTCCGAAGCGAATGGTGATGACGTACTTGCCAGGCTCGGGTGCCGTGTAGTAGATGTCGAAGGTACCGTCGTGGTTCTCGACCACGTCCACGTCGAGCTCTGCCCCGTCCGGGGTGGACACTGTGCATGTCACCTTCCCCTTGCCTGCTGCCTTGGCGTCCACTGTGATCACCGTCTCCTCCCCAATCTGGATGCGGGGGCCCAGGCAGGCACCTGCCACACAGGAGTGCCTGGTCAGGGGTCCGTGGGACCTGTGCCCAGTACCCCCACTCAGTTCCCAGCTGCCCCCATCACCTCAGCCCACAGGAAAAAGGACACTCACCCAGGCCGTGGCCTCCAATGGACACTGGAAATAGAGAAAAGCGTAAGCCGCAGTGTTAAGGATGAGCAGGGGTGATGGATGGGGTGTGTAGGGAGGGGACGGGCAGGGGTGGGTGCCCACCTGTGACCAGGCACTTGCTGGCATCCCCAGTGGGCAGGGCATGGATGCGGAAGGGCGAGTAGGGGATCTCATCGCCGCCATACTTGATGGTGATGGTGTACCGGCCACTCATGTCCGGGAGGTAGGACACGGTGTACGTGCCATCCCCGTTGTCTCGGATGTTGGCCTTCTTGGGCTTACCCTCAGGATCCTGGGGGAGAAGCAGCGGTCAAGGCCTGCCTGTGTCTAGACCCTGACCTGAGAGGTGGGCGGCACGTGGACTCACCAGGATTTGGACAGTGAGCAAGCCCTCCCCAGCGTCCCGGGCATCGATGGTGAACTCCACGGGCAGGCTGGCCGGGATGCCAGAGGCGTTGAGGCCAGGGCCACTGGCCCGCACCTTGCTGGCATCGTGGGCTGGAAGCACCTTGATCTTGAAGGGGCTTGAGAGGCAGAAAGGATAGACAGTTGGCTGAGATTCAGGGGGAGAAGGAATCCCATCTCATTTTGGGCCTGGAGTCCTCCCTACATTCACGAGCAGGGGAGAGGAGTCCTGGCAGGAAGCAGGGACCAGGTCAGAGCTTGGGTCTTAGGGGAGGGTCACACAGGTATGCCCCTGACAAAGCCTGGGCATTTCTTCTCCATTCTCTGGGAAGATGCTGCAGATGGTTTAAAGAGGAGGCTGCGGGAGGCTGCCCTGTCGCACCTGTTTGTAGCGACACGGTGCCTTTTCCCAAGGTGCTGATTTTGTAGCTAACTGGCGGGACAGCCCAGCCAGAGGAGAGCTCCTGGGGCTGCGCCACCTCCAGGGTGGAGAAGAAGATGGGCAGGGGGCCCCGAGGAAGAGTGGAACGGGGCAAGAGAACAGATGAGGCGTAGACAAGTAGGGGAGTGTTTCCAGGGCCCTGGAGTGGCCCTGCAGCTGTGGCCCTCGTGGGAGCTCCCCAGAGCCCAGCAGAGCACAGAAGCCCCAGGCTGGGCCTCACCTGCGTGGCACCTCCTGGTCGGCGTACTTGACGGCTACTGTGTAGGGCCCGTCCGTGGCTGGGGTGTAGTGGACGGTGTGGGTGCCATCCCCATTGTCACGCACCTCCACAGGCTCGGCCACACCTGGGCAAAGGGAACAGTCAGCAAAGCCTCCTGGCACCCTTTCCGTCTCCTTCCACCCGGCCCCAGACACTCCGTACCTGTGGGGCCCAGCACGGCCACCTGCAGGGGCGCCCGGCCAGCTTGGCTGCAGTCCACTGTGAAGGTCTGGGGTACCCGGGCCCTGACGCCAGCTCCCAGCCCTGGGCCCGAGCACTTCACCTTTCCGGGGTCCACCACGTCCTTCACTGGCACCCGGAATGGACTCCCTGCGAGGAAGAGGGACGTCAGCCCCGGCCCACCTGCCCCAAAGGGTCCCCCCGACTCCGAGGACCCAAGAAGATGAGGCCTCCCCTGCTTTTGAGATGCCCCTGAGAGACCAGACCAAATGTGCAAACACTTAGAAACTTGCTAAGAAAATGTAACAAGGAGAAATAAAATCGGCTGCAGAAAGCACCTATACTCCAATAAAAATTAATAAAAGTAAAAGTTAAAAACAAAACAAAAACTTGGCTACAGGCTGAGCCTGGGTGAATTCACTTATTTAGGCCACACGCCTAAAAACAGGCCTTCCTAAATTAATAAATTGCTAAAAGAAGTATTTGTAAAAGAAAATGAATTTTTTCCAGCATGAAACTAGATAAGTGGGGCGGGGAGAGTCCCATTTCAGCAAGCCCAGGTAATGTGATAATTGAAGACACCAACCACCCTCAACCCCTGCTGGAGGGCAGGGGGCAGTTCCTGGCTTTGCAGACAGAGAGAAAGGGTGTGAGAGGTTGTCCTGGCTGAGGCAGCGACACTGGCTTGGACTGTGAGTGATGGGACCCACGAGATCTGGTGCTCCAGGCAAAAGGGCCGAGGCACCAGTGCTGGGCCTCTGGGAATGAACTGTACCCACCGCCCTGCCCCTGCCCTAACCTTGGCATCCGTGCCTGCCTGCTCCTTGTCCCTGCTGCTGGTTTGGGGCTTTCCTCCTCATCCTACTTCCTTCCAGTTTCCCTCCCGCTGAGCAGGCCCCCTGCTCCCCACCAGTGCACACCTGGGATGGGCCGGCCCCCGAAGGTGATGTTGACGTCGTAGTCTCCGGGGGTGAAGGGGATGTACTCCACGGTGCAGCTCCCGTCCTTGTTGTCCTTGCACGACATCTTGGCTTCTGACGGGCCCTCGATGGCTAGGCCTAGGCCCCCAGTGCCGGCTCCCCTACAAGATGACACCCCTGTATCAGCACCGCAATGACCAGTGAGTGGGGATGGAGGAGCAGATGAAGGGGGGTGCGGGGCCAGTTGAGAAGGGACCAGCGGCTATAGCAGGGAGGTTTGCAACCTTGACAGGGGATGGGTGGGGATGAGGCCCACGCAGGAGGATGAAAGGGGAGGGCAGGTGGCTGGGCTCAGGGAGGCCACAGCATCAGGGCCAAGGTTAGGAAAGGGGTGGGCGTACCTGGTCTCCACAGTGAAGCGGTTAGCCTTGTTGACCAAGCCCCCCTCCAGCCCCGGCCCAAAGGCCCGGACACGGGTGGGGTCACAGCCCTCAGTCACGCCCACGCGGAAGGGGCTCTTGGGCACGGCCACGTCGTCGTACAGTACCTCCACCAAGTGCACTCCTGGAAGTCAGCCACACGGCGCAGGTCAGGGCGCGCATGGCCCCTACCACCTGCCCCCCTCTGAAAGCGCTGGGGCCAGACCCGCCGTCCTGGCCCAGCCCAGCCCCTTACCCTCTTCGTAGGCCGTGTACTGCACGCGGTAGGTGCCGTCTCCATTGTCGGTCACGTAGGTGTCTGTCTTAGCGCCCGAGGGGTTGAGCACGCGAGCCGTCACGTGGTTCCCACCCGTGGCTGTCAGGGATCTCGCGTCCACAGTGAACTCGGTGGTCACTTCACGCAGGACACCTAGGTCCCAGGAGACAAGCGCTCAGCCCTCACACAGCTGCCCACCCCTGCCCTCCCTCCCCAGCTCCGAGGCGGCTCCTCCTCTCCACCTGCTACTCCTCAGCCTGGACCAACCCCCCAGCCCAGGCCCTGCCTGCCACAGCCCTTGCCTTCCCTCCCTTCAGCAGATAGTGACATTCTGCTCACCCGAGTCTCCCCACCCGGCTGTGGGCCCCTGGAGCGCGGGACTGGCTCTTCCAACCCTCTGCATGCCCCACCCTGCCTGGTCCACGGTCTGGCCCCCAGCAGATGGTAACTCAGTCACTGAACTGAGCTGAACCATCTCTGACTCGCGTCACCCTCTACTCCAAAGCCTTCCCTCTGTACCATCGAGCGCAAGATTCTTTGATTTTCAGATCAGCTGATGAAAGTTGAGGATCTCCCAAGGAAAATGGCCACAGGCAGAAGCGATCTTGCCACGCAGACCAAGGCAAAGCTCCACGCCCTGCCCTTGGCTTTGACACTTTCTCAGAGGTAATCTGAGCCCCTGAGATGCCAGTGCTGCCCCCCAAGCCCTCAGCCCCACTTCCCTCTCCCCCTGACTGGTGACGTGACCAGATCCAGGTTTCTCTCACTCACCGTGCGGCTCCACGCCGGGCCCTGAGACCTTGACCCCACTGGTGTCGACCGCGGGCTGCACGTGGACGCGGGTGGGGAACTTGGGTACGGGGTGCCCGCCATACTTGATGGTAATGGTGTAGGTGCCGGGGAAGGCGGGGCTGTAGGTGATATGGTAGGTGCCGTCCGCGTTGTTGTGGATCAGCACCTCGGCCTTGACGCCGGCGTCCGACAGGATCTCAATGGTCAGCTCGGCCTCGCCCGCCTCCGAGCAGTCCACAGTGAAGGTGGCCGCCTCCCCAACCTTGCCACGCTCCAGGCCTGGCCCGCTGGCCCGCACCTTGCTCGGGTCGAACACGGGCCGGATGGTAGCCTTGAAGGGCGAGCCGGGGATGTGCGCTTCGGCAAACAGGATGTTGATGGTGTACTCGCCCGGCTCTGTGGGCAGGTAGCTGACGGCACAGGAGCCATCCCCATTGTCCTGGCACTCGATCTTGGCCTCGCAGGGGCCCTCCACGGTCAGCCCCAGGCCACCGGTGCCCGCTCCCTTGGTGTCGATGGAGAAGGGCGCTGGCGTACCTACCAGCCCGCCCTTGAGACCAGGGCCGTAAGCACAGACCTGAAAGAAGGAGCAGGTGTGTGGGTTACCTCGAATGGTCCCACGCCCAACCTTCATGGCTCCCAAATCAGCTAAGCACTTTCAACCGTAGCAGCTCCCACAGGCTGAGTCCTCATCACAATTCCACGTGAGGAAACGCAGGGAGATTAAAAAATGTGTCCCAGCTGACGGACCTGGGGTTGAAGCCCAGGTCAGGTCCAAGGCCAGGCTCTTAATGACTAAGCTGTCTTGATATGAGTTTTTATATATGGAATGGATAAACAACAAGGTCCAACCGTATGGCACAGAGAACTATATTCAATATCCTGTGATAAACTATAATGGAAAAGAGTATTTTTTTAAATGTATATATTTGTATGCATGTATAACTGAATCACATTGCTACAGCAGTAATTAGTACAACATTGTAAATCAACTATACTTCAATAAAAATACAAAAAAACAAAAACTAAGCTGTCTAAAGGCAAGTCCTGCAGTGGGGCACTGCCTCGGGGCTGGGTCCTTGGCTGTGCTCACCCCAGGACATGAGGCCTCTGGCCTCGGCCCCTGTGAACTACCCACCTTCCCTACAAGCCCCCAGCTCCCACCCGCCCCTACTTCCTCACCTTGGAGGGGTCAGGGGGCAGGACGCCCTCCACGGTGAAGGGGCTGCCAGGCACCGGGTGACCATCATAGGTGATGTCCACCTTGTAGGGCCCCTCCTCAGGGGGCATGTAGCGCACTGCCTGGGTCTCAGCTCCACCGCCGGGCTCCAGCTTGCAGGGGATGGGTCTTCGGGAGGGCGAGGTCATCCGCACGTCCAGGTGGCCCTGACCACCAGCCCCTCGTGTGTTCACAGAAAATGCCTGCTCCTGCCCCACAGCCACCTCTGTGTGGAGAGGGAAGGATGCGGTGAGCAGAGATTCCAACCCACCACCCCCCTCAACCCTCCTCACTGCAGGGGCAGCTCCCGCCCCACTTACTGCTGTTGAGGCCTTGAACCTTGACTTTGCTGAGGTCCAGCGGCGGTGCCACGTTCACCACGAAGGGGCTCTTGGGGACAGGGTCTCCACCATAGGTCACTGTCACCGCCATGTTGCCCTAACGGATACAGCAGGAGGTCAGAACTGAGGGGCTGAGGAGGTCAGACCCAGCCCGCCATCGGCCCTCGGCCGACATGGACCAGAGGCTCAGAGACCCACGGTAAGAGAGGATGGGGAGGCAGGAAAGGGGCCCAGACCCCCAACGGGCCCTGTGAGACTGGAAGAAGGAGCCCCACGCCCCCAGTCAGCCAGGACAGGAGGGCCAGGGCAGGGGGCGGACACACCTGCTGCACGGCCGTGTACTTGACAGTGTAGGAGTAGTCATGGTTGTCGATGATCTCAAAGTCTCGCACGGCTTCTCCCTTGGCGGCTCCGGCAAAGTGCACGTCCAGCTTGGCCTTGCCGGCTCCCTTGGTCAGCACCGTGAAGTGAGTGGGCTTCCCAACTTCCACACCTGGAGTGCCCATCCCGAGATGGTGGTGAGGGACTGGCAGCCACCCAGCCCAGCCCAGCCCAGCCCAGCCCAGCCCAGCCCAGCCCAGCCAGCTACCTGTGCGGTTCAGCCCAGGGCCCTCTGCCTTGACCTTGCTGGCATCGTGGGATGGGTCCACTTTGATATGGAAGGGACTGGCGGGGATCTCCTGGAGGGAGAGAAGGCTTGGTCAGGGTGGACACTGGCAGTGTCTGAAAAGAGTCCCTTGTCCCTTTTGCTTCCTCTGAGGCACGTTGTCCACACACAGGAAGTGCTCAGTCAGGGGCAGCAGAATTGTCCCCATATGACAGCCTCTCAAGCTGCTGGTTGGGATGGGGTAAGGGGGTGAGGTTAGGGTTGATAACCAGAACCCAAGCACAGGGTACCTGGTTGGCAAACAGCACCATGATGGTGTAGCGGCCTGCCCCCGGAGGTGTGTACTTGACTGTGAAGGTGTCGTTGTCATTCTTGATGATGTCAAAGTCGATGTCAGCCTCTGCGGGGCCCACCACGCCGGGGGCGCACTTGATGCCAATGCTCACGTCACCTGAAGGGAGGCAGGCACGAGGCCACGAGTTGAGGGGGCTCCACAACCTCCTGCATGTGACCGGTCCCACTCCGGGGAACAGGTGGAGGGCAGCAGCGCCTCCTGCCCGGACTCCCTCCGGCCCCGCCCCCACTCCCTGCTCCTGGACGCACCTTGCCCCGCCTCGCTGCAGTCCACTGTGAAGTAGGTGGGCTCATTAGCCTTGAGGCCTGTCTTCTCCACGCCGGGGCCATACACCTTCACCCGCTCAGGGTGGCTGCCTTCTCCCACGTTTACCTGTGGGGAGGAGTCAACGGTCAGCGTGGGGCCCCCTCCCTCAGGGTCTGTCCCTTCCCCAGCATGTCTAGGCCCGGTCTTAGCCTCTTCACAGGGGCCATGAGGTGGGGAGCAGGGACAGGGCCCAGGGACAGCCAACATTCCCCGCTTGGGGCTCCACCCTCCCTCTGGGGTTGCTGACAGGGGGCACGGGGCAGGGCTTGGAGGACACACCCGGAAGGGGCTCTTGGGGACGTTGACGCCTCCCCAGGAAACGATGATGGTGTGCTTAATGGGCTTGGTGGGCACGTAGGAGCAGCGGAAGGTGCCGTCGCCGTTGGGGATGACCTTGATGTCGATGGGGCAGCCGTCGGCATCCTGTGGGCATCACCCAAAGCAAGGTTCTTAGAGCACCCCGGCCATCTCAGAGCGTCCCGGCCGTCTCAGAGCGCCCGCGCCCGCGCCCGCTGCTGGGCTGCTTGCCCACCATCAAAGCCCCTCCCCACAAACAGATCACAGACCTCCAACCACGTGAGCCTAGTGCCACGAGTTCTGGAGGCCAGGCCACACCCTGAAGAGCTGAGGAACCAGGTTTGAGGTCATCTGTGTTGCCTGGTCTCTGAGCCTAGGTCTCTGAAGTGTGTTGTTAGTGGAAAAGGCTCAGCTAAACCAATGTTCTTAAAACTGAATAAACAAACTTTCAAGAAAGAAACAGCCTCCTGGACCAAAGGACATATTCATTAACCTCTAGGGGTCAAATGGTCTCACCATTTTGAGAAAGTCACCTGGAAACCAGTATCTTAACCCAACCATCTTTAAATTGCAAACAATTAGCATAAAAATATATGTTTGGTAAAATGTTTTTTAAGATTATCATTAATAAGAAAACACAAAACTTTAGATTTCCCATAGTTCAAATAGATTCATGAGAATCAGTCCTGTGATGCCTTGAGGCCCTTTTCTCTAACCTACCCTACCCTACCAGGGTCCCCCCTGTGGCAGTAAGGGGCAGAAAGATGGGGCAACACCCTACCTGGGCATAGAGCTTCAGGTCTCCCTTGCCAGCAGCCCGGGCATCGATGGTGAACTCCGCTGGCTTGTCCACGATGCAGCCAGTGGGCTCCAGGCCGGGCCCAAAGGCCTTCACCTGTGCAGGGGCAAGAGTGGAGGGCTGGGTTGGGGACCGGAGGAGGGTCTGTTCACCCTGTTGCAGGCCGGGGTGTGGGAGCTGGGGACACACCTTGTCCGGGAAGCAGTCGGGTGGAGCTGGTTGGATGTGGGCGATGAAGGGCGAGTCCCGAATGTCCTCGTCGTCACAGATCACGTGCACTGCATACTCCCCGGGCTCTGTGGGCCAGTACCGCACATCGCAGGAGCCGTCTCCCTTGTCATCACACTCAATCTTGGCCTGTGAAGGCCCCTCAATGGAGAAGCCTGGGTGAGAGGTGGGGAGGGTCAGGGGGTACCAGAAGCGACTTGGACAACCAGGCAGGTCCCCCATCACTCTCTCAGCATCACCACCCCAGCCACCGCCGTTCCAGTGCCTGTCTCATCTCAACACTGGCCCAAATTCCTGCCTCCTGCCGCCCCCCCACCCCGTCACTCCCCAGTGTCCCTCCATCACACCACTCCCCAGAATTCCCACCAGCTACCACCTCGGCCACTTACCCAGTGTCCCCACCTCTGTGCCAATGGCCTCCACCACAAAGTCGGCTGACTTGCCCACCTGGCCAGTTTCCAAACCGGGACCCCAGGCCCGGACCTTCTGCATGCCTGCCTCTGGGCTCACCTGCACCTCAAAGGGGCTGGGCAAAGAGGGAGCTGGTGTCAGCGCCCCGAGGTACCCCCATCAGAGGTACCCCTCTGCCCTTCACTCGGAGCCCCAGGCAGCCTGCCTCCCTCCGCCCACCCTGTGAGGGCCCAGGCTGGAAGGCTCAGGCCTGCGTGCTGCTCACCTGCGGGGAATGGCGTAGCCGCCCCATGTGATGGTCACCACGTACTTCCCAGGCACCACGGGGTAGTATTCACACTCGAACACGCCATCCCCGGCCTCCCGCACCTTCACTGGTTCCTCTGTGCCTTCTGAGGAGATGTGGGAAGTGGAGGGATCAATGATCTGTGTGTCTCCGCACCTCAGTCCCCTCAAGGACCGTGGGGACTGGGCTGTGGGACATTCCCTGGCTGAGGACAGCGCTGCGAGCAGGCACCGTGGAGCAAACAGCCTCGTGCAGCCTTCCCAGCTTGCAGCCTGGGAGACTGAGCCAGGCGGGGCGGTTCACCTGAGGTCCCTCAATGTTTCTGGTCAGTGTCTTTTTGGAGGCCCTCCCCCCAGGGGAGTGCATGGTGCTGTCCTTGCCCTCAGGGGGTCAGAAGCACTGGTTGCCTTTCCTCCCAGCTCCCCGACCCCCCACCACAGCCCTGGGCCCTGGTACTCACTAGGTCCCTTGACTGTGACCTTGAGCTCCCCACTGCCAGCACCCTTGGTGAACACCTTGAAGTCAGCCACTTCTTTGACACGCACACCCTTGGGCTGCAGACCCCGCCCAGAGGCGCGGCAGGCATTGGGGTTACAGGCTGGGAGGAAGAGGAGAGATGAGGTTGGGGGGGGCTGAGGGGCCCTAGACAGAGCCTCAGCCCTTACCACTCATCCCCACCTCACTGTGCGCAGTCCTCCTGACCGACGACCGCCCCCACCCCCGTCCCCTTCCCCCAGACACAGGCCGTGGCCTCATGCAGCCCTCCCCTGTGCTCCCTGGCGCCCCAGACACAACTGAGAGCCATGCTGGGCAGGGAGCGACCACAGCGCCCCCAGACCCTGTCCCCAGGCTAGTTACAAGAAACCCTTCCCTCGGGGCTCCTTCGAGTCAGGGTCGGGTGGGACAAAGGCCGGGCGGAGCCCAGAGCTCAGACAGACCGGAGGGTCCTTTCCTCCACCCCACAGCCATCCACCTAGAGCCCTCTGAGCCTGCTTGGAGCCACCACAGCAGCTTCAGGAACCGAGTCATGCCACAAAACACTCAGCCACACCATGGAACGAGGGACGGTCGTGTGACGAGAAGCCTGCCACAGGTCACAGGCAATGCATGAAGGTCAGCCTGCTGCAAGACGCTGCCGGTGGCAACAACTTTACTGCTGAACACAGACCATAGGACAGAGATCTCAGCCCGCCACGGGACACATAAAATGGCACGGAACCCACGGGGTGCCAAACAGGCGGCGGTGTATCATCCACCCAGGCCTGCCCCGGAACACAGACAGACAGCACAGCGTCCGGGGACTGCCACAGAACAGGCGACGGCACGGAACCCAGACCCTTCTCACAGAAATCACCAGGCAAGTCCCGAGAGACTAGAGCTGCCACAGAACAGAGGCAAAGGCGTGGAACCTGGGGCCTGTCACAGAATGCCACGGAAGGGGGCGGCGAGTCCACCCCGCTTGGGCCATGCCACACAGCACAGGTGAGGCCAGTCAGCCGTGGCCATGCCCGGCCCGCCTCTGCTGGCGTGTACTAACGTGGCACCACTCTCTTGGCCTGGTGGACGATGGGCACGGAGGGGGCGGGCGGCGGCGGCCGGGGCTCTGAGTGGCGGAGAGAGAACCGGGTGGGGGAGTCACTGCCTGAGACCCTGGTGTGCAGGTGCGCCCGTAAACATACCCTTCCACCCACAAGGTCCGCTCGCTTCCCCCTCAACCCTTCCACTGTGGCGCCTGTCTGGTATCCTTCACGGTGGCCTCCTGACCGTCCTCGGGGGCAGGGGCTGGACAGAGGAGCTCTTGGGAGCCCCACCCCTGGGCTCTTCCTTCTGCCCACTTTAAGCCTTCAGAAGGCTCCCCCTGACCCCATCCCCACCCACCCTCACCGCCCTGGTTGTAGTGCTTCATTTCCCGTAAGTCCTCAGACTTGGTAGCAACACTCTGCATCCTGGTCTTTGGCGAGGGGGCTCGTGGGGGTGGGTGAAGGGCCTTTACCTTCTGCCACGTGGACGGGGAAAGGACTGCGGGTGATGGGGGCTCCAGCAAAGGCCACGTGAACGGTGTGGGGTCCCTCCATCACAGGCCTGTATGTGCAGCGGAACGTGCTGTCGCCCTTGTCCTCCAGGGCCACCTCCACGGTGTCCCGCCGGCCCTGCGGGTCCACGATTACCACGGCAACGTCCCCAGTGCCGGCCCCTGTCATGACAACGGCTGTCAGTCCCTCCTGCTCGGCCTCCCTCACCCTGAGACCATGGCCCTCTGGCCAGGACCTGCCCCCGGCCCCCAGGTTCCCCCACCATGAACAGTCATGGGGTGTCTGGTGGAAGGGCCCATCCCCACCTGCAGTGTAGATGTCAAAGTACGTGGGTTTGTTGGCCACATTGCCCACGGGTTCCAGGCCAGGACCACGGGCTGACACCTTGTTAGCATCTCCCAGGGCCATGCCCACGTTCACCTCAAAGGGGCTGCGTTCGATGTTCTGACCAGCAAAGAGCACGGTCACCTGGAGGTCAAAGGCCAAAGGTGAACGTCTAGAGGAGAGCAGCTCTGGGAGGGCGGTTGAGGGGCGGGGCAGAGCCAAGCGGGGTGGGAGGCAGGTGGGGCCGGCGCATGGGGGTGGGGCAGGGTGCGAGCTGAGAGAGGGGTCCATTCAGCCAGATGCAAGGATGTGAATGGAGTGGGGAAGACATGGGAGGGTCTACAGGGATGGATACCTTGTGCAAGCCGGCAACCTTGGGCACGTAGGAGACAGCATAGGTGCGGTTCTTGTCATTGTTGGGAACCACCTTGGCCTATGGGAAGGGAAATGATTGGCCGTCAGAGCTCCTCCTGACCCCACACTTCCTGCAACCCCCATGGTGAGGCCTCCCCCTTCTCCAGCATTGGAAAGTGGCCCCAGCAGCCACCTCCAGCCCATTCCGCTGTTGGTCTGTGCTCTTGTCTGATCCCCAGTGGTCCCCCCATACCTCCTCGGTGTGGCCCTCAGGATCCTCGATGTACACCAGAACCTCGCCCACGCCAGCATCCACTGTCTGCACGGTGAAATGGGCAGGCTGCAGCACAGTGTTACCCTGGGGCTCGATCCCTGAGGGCGGAAGGCAGAGCCAGAGTTTAGGGAGAACCATCCCAGCCCGCGTCCAGCTGCCCAGCAAAGACCGTCAGGGCTCAACACATACCAGGCCCGTAGGCGATGGCCTTCTTGGGGTTCAGTTGCTTGGAGCGAACAGGGGCGCCAGGTTTGAGTTTGGCCTTGGGGAACTGGGACAGGTAGGTCATGACCGAATGTTCATCCACGTTGGGGTCCACGATCTCCTCGGGGGCAATCACCTGCCAGGGAGGAAGGAGTCAGAAAGTGTCCTCCATCCCCAGCATCTTGCCCAGGGAGCTTCACAGACCCAACCCCACGGCTGGCCCTCTCCGGGTCCCTTTGCTCTCCGCCTACCTGGGGCACCCCGAGCCAGTCGTCCGCCTGCTGCATGGCCTCCCGGGCGTTCTCCACAGGCTGGTTGGGGTCCCAGGCCTCCCAGTCAGGGCAAAGGCCTGGAGAGATGGTGGAGGGAAGTGATGATGAGGGGGAAGCGGTCAGCCAGGACACAGAGCACCTGCTCCACCAACACCCTCCCAAGGCCATGGGTTTACACTCCCTTCCCACACAGACCCAGGCCCCTGACCAGCCAGGTTCCTGCTGACCTTACAGCCTGTCAGCTGGGATGCCCATCACTGTTTAGACGCACCACAGCCCTCCCGAGCACCAACAATGAGGCCTTTCTGCCCCAGCTGACGCAGCCTGGCACCAGTCCTGCCAGGCGGCCTCTGGCCTGCCCAGGCCCCAGCGCCAACCCTGAACACCAAACCCCAGGGGAGCGCACCCCTCGCGGACCTCCCACCTCATCCCAGCTGCCTCAGGGGTGGGCAGTCCCTGTCCCACGAGTGCCTATGACCCATCTCCTGGGAGGTCTCCTCACAGCTGCCCTGAAGCCCTAGGTGTCCATGTACTTTTCCCATATCAGCCTCGGAGCATAAGACTCTCTCTGCTTCCTAACTTCCGCCTCGGGGAAATGGAGGCACTGAAGGGCTTATTTGAGAGGCCGAGTTCTCTCTGGCCACCCAGAACCCAGCCCTTCTGATGGGAGGACTGCTGAGGTAGCCGCAGGTCACTCCTGGGAAGGGGTGCAGGGGTTAGGGGGTGATTGGTCCAACCCAGAGCTGGAGGAGGAGGGTGATGCTCCCTGGCGGGGAGGGGACCAGCTCAAAGGCTGGAATCCATGACTGGCCAGAACAGCTGAGCTCACTGCTGGCAGCCGAGCCAGCCATGGGCAATGGCTCAGCAGCTGGGAATGCTTCCCAGGCGGCTGGTGCCCCCGCCTCCCACCCCTTGCTCCCCAGCTGACCCCAGGCTGAGGGAGGATTCCCCCAGGGGGACAGGGCTCCAAGAGGTGGGGAGACGACAGATTGTCTCAGGAGATGAGGGTCAGAAAGGGAGCTGTACGTGGGGTACCATTCTCGTCTGTGACATCTAAGTCTTACGGGCCCTTGGTGGCCCCCACCTGCCCAGACCAGGCCTGGGTCTCCTGACGCTGGGGCAGCATCACACCAGCCTCAGACCACATCATCCTGGGCCTCAACCCCTTCTCAAAGCTATCCCAGGGGCTTGCAAAGAACAGCCTTCTCCAGGCCTAAAGTCCTTGCCTTCTCTCTACAAGTCCCACCACGTTTTCTTTCTGCTGGCTGAGTAGAAATGACTCCTATGTAGCAAAATAGAAAGTTCATGGAGCAGAGAGTTCCAGGTCCTGAATGACCTCTGATTCAGTTCTGCCACAAATAAGCTGTGTGGCCTCAGAAAAGTCACTGGCCTTCTCTGGACCTCAATGTCCTTGCCACTGCAGGATCTGGCAACTCATCGGAAAGGGTCTAACTCCAGCAGTGATTCTCAGCTGCAGCAGGAGGCCCTGATTCCCCCAGCCCTGGGACACACATTCTGACAAACACAAGCCTCGGCATCACCAGCTCACCCAGCACCCCTTCCTGGCTTGGGGAGCCATGGTGTTCCACGGGTCCACTCACCAGGGGCACAGTTGTCCACCAGGGCGCCCAGAGCTTTGCCATCCTGCCAGTCGCGGTTGAAGTTGGTGATGGGCAGCTGGGGCACCTTGTTCTGGATCCAGCCGAGTAGACGCTGCTTGGGTGTCTGCTTGCGGGCATCCTCGTCGTCCTCGTCCTCCCACATGGGCATGGAGATGGAGTAGTGCAGGATCAGGGTCCAGATGAGCCCCAGGATCAGCTTCAGGTTCCCATCCACGATGGCCTTGCTGTCTGCAAGGAGGAGGGGACAAGCAGGGCTCATGAGAGCCCCACTTCTGATGCAGCGCCCTCCCTCTCCTGGCCCAGCTTCTGAGGCTGCTGCTTGAGTGTTGGGTCTGGACGATTCCTCCTGGAACCTACCACTTCTCTGCCTACCACATTCTGCATCCCATGAGGCCCAGCCCTTGATGGGCCCACCCCCCTCAGAACAAGGCTGCATCCCAATATGTCACTTGGGCAGGTACTTTCAACTCTTTAACAGCACTTGCGTGGGCCTCCTATCAGGCTACAAGCATCTATACAGTTATGCAAGATTGTAAATCTCTAGGGGTAGACACTGTTTTGTTTTGTTTCCTTTCTTGTTTGCTTGATGTACAACAAACTGTACATATTAGAAAGTACAACTGGATACGTTTTGACAATATGTGAAAAGTGAAAGCGTTAGTCGCTCAGCCTTGTCCAACTCTTTGCGACCCCATGGACTGTAGCCCACCAGGCTCCTTGTCCCTGGATTCTCCAGGCAAGAATACTGGAGTGGGTTGCCATTCCCTTTTCCAGGATATCTTCCCAACTCAGGGATTGAACCTGGTTCTCCTGAACTGCAGGCAGATTCTTTACCATCTGAGCCACTATGGAAGCCCTACCTTTGATGATATGTGCATAACCATGAATCAAGAGAGTAAACACATCCACCCTTCCTCAAAGTTTCCTTTCTTTTGGGAACCATCACTCCTGCCCCTTCTAGTCTATCCTTCGAGACAACAACCAATCTGCTCTTGGTCACTATACATTAGTTCGCATTTTCCAGAATTTTATACGAATAGAATCATAGAGTATGTATCTTTTTGTCTGCCTTCTTTCACTCTACATACTATATTTTTCTCTCCATATATTCAGAGCCTAGAACTTAGTAAAATCTCAATAAATACTGGTGGAATGAACATTTTAAAAAGTGAAGTTGGAGAGGAGTGGGACCAACCTGGTTCCAGCCAAATTCTGCTTTGAATACTATAAAAGGCTTTTGGAACAAAGTTCTGGGAGGAGGGGTTGGGGACAGTACACGTTCTCTTAATGGTAGGGACAGTGAGATTTCACAAGAGCTGGGGAAGTGTTACCCATGTGGACTCAAGTCTCAGGAGCTGAGACTCTAGACCCATCCTCTCCCTTGATAAATATTATGGACCAGAACTCCAAGATTTGGGGGGGAGGGGGTAGGCCTAGTTCCCCTGTAACAGCCAGAGAGAAAGATCCAGGAGCCGGAGGTGGCCTAGAGTATAGGTCATTGGAAACCAGCTTACTTGTGAAGGACAGGCAGGCCTGAAATCCACCAGCTTCCCTGAGCACTGCTTTCAGGAGGTTGGGAGGAGGTGAAAGACTCAGCCTTGTTTACTGGTGTTACCCGAGAGATGGGAAAGGGTGGGGTTGGAGGTGCCCCCTTACATATCTTTTCCTGCCCGCCCCCCCCAGATCTTGGGAGACAGCCTTTAGAGAGTAAAGATCCTTACATATCTTTTCCAGAATGCCCCCCACACACACCCTGTCCCCAGCACTTCTCCAACCTGCCCCCTGGAGGGGAATCTCAGTCTCTCTGTCCCTCTGGTCTTGGGCTCTGGTCCCCTTGGCTCCCCCACCCTTTCACTGATTCATCCTTCCTTCCCCAGCAGCTCCCCAGGCCCGCCCCCTCTCCCCCTGGCTCTGCTGCAGCACAATGGTTTGGCAGCTTGCAGATTCCATGACACACTCACTCCCAGCCTCCCGGTGCTTTGGTGCAGTCTCTCTCAAACACACACAGGCCCAGGACATTTTCACACAGCCTTGACACCAGGGCCTCACGGCCTCTCACAACCCTGACAGCCTCCAAGCTGGTGCTCACACACCCAGAAGTGCTTCTTGCAAACTGAAGCCAGATCCTAGGAAGGGAGGCCCTGAGGCCGCCAGGATCGCCAGGATTGGGAAGGGGTGGGGGGAATGAGGGGGGTCATTCATATTTGCTGCAGGGAGAGGTTCCTCCCCAGCAACTGGCCCTGGGCCAGACAGCAAGTGGCAGGAGAGGGGTGGGTCCGGAGTCCCACTCTGGGAGCAATGACCTTCCTCACCCTCCTCCCCCTTGGAGGCCAGGCAGAGGAGGGGAGCTCTGCTCAAGCCAGGCCTCTTCCTTCGTTGCACCCCACTGGGGATACCACCAAAGAGGTGGGAGGAGCTCCAGAGCCAGCCCCTGAGGACACCCCAGGCCTTGCGTGGAGTGGGGGGAGAGGAGAGGACCAGTGAGGGAGGGGCTGGGACAGCTGCTGCCCCCTGCAGCCCCTCCCTTGGCGGTTGGCTCCAGGAGAAGGAATAGCAACTGGGGAACAGCTGCGGGACAGAGCGGCCTCTAGGCCTCTTTGTTCGGAGGGGTGGAGGGGGCGGTGTACGGGTAAGGAGGGCACATCGCCCCTTCAACCCAGGCTGTGTACCCTGCCCTCCTTCAGAGGGACTGCTCAACGCCCAGCTCCCACTCCACTCCTGGAAAGGGACATGGGGTGCCTAGAGGCTCACATTCAGTCCTGAGATGGTACCCAGAGAAGCCCCCATCCCAGCCCCTTCCCACCACTAAGTGGGACCCAGGGAACCAGAGGAAGCAGAAAGGGGAACCCCTGACACCTCCTTCCCGATGGATGGGTAGCCGCTGCTGTCTGTGCCCCCTCCCCTCCAGCCTCCGCCTCGGGCCCAGCAGCTGAATTGCTGACAGCTTATCTCATCGGCCTCGGGAGTCAGCCACTTGGCCCAAATGGGGAACAGTTCCCCACAGGAACGGGAAAGAAGGGTTCCTTCCCGCCCCCAAGCCAGCTTTCCCTCCTTCCCCCTCTATTCTGAGCCGGCCTCTCCAAACACAGTTGAGCCAAGGGGGCTGGAGCCAGAGGCATCACCGTGGGGGAGGGGAGAGGTGTGCGCTCAGGAAGGATGAGGCCAGCAGAGGGGCCGAGCGCCCCCGCAGTGGGGAGGGGAGGAGGAGGTCGAGCCATTTCCTATGAAGTCTTGGTGAGGCCCCAGGCTCTCCCCTCGGGATCCCACCTGGGACAGTCAGTCCAGGCGGTCTGATCACAGCTGCCAGGGGGGTGGAAGGGCCCAGGGCTGACACCTCGCTGACCCCTGCCACCCCCACCAGCCACACACTCTCGGGCAGCCCTTAGTCCCACGACACACACCAGGGTGGCCCCCTCCCCCACCCCCTGTCCTCAGCCTTGTCCTCTGGAAAGCTCAGAGACATCTGCTGTGTCACGGAGGCAGGGCTATTTCCAGGCCAGAGCGGGTGGGGTGGGGGGGGACAGTATTGGGCAGGAGGGGGTAAGGCATAGAGGGGACTGGACAGGGCCAAAGGGCCCCAGACTGACCTCAGCTACTAATTCAGGAGGCCCAGAGATGCCCTGAGGGAGGCTGAGGATAGACAGACCTTCAATTATCTGAAGAAATCTCTGGGGCAGCCTGGGGGTGGGTATTGGGCCCCCTGTGAAAGTCCCCTTCTGGGGCCCTGGGGTGCACTCCATTAAGGGGCTCTTTCCTGAAAATCACAGCAGGACATTTAAGAGCTCACCATGGGGGTAGGGGTCTTGCCCAGACCCCCAGCCTGAAGGTGTGACTGCAGAGCTGAGAGGGAACAGCCAACTCCCAGGCTCTCAGAACCCATCCTTGGCTCCCCCAGCTCCCCAGCCTGGAGTGCCTCCCCACCCCCACCCAGCACTGACACACCTTCCAAATCTGGTTACACTCAATGACTTCCTCCCTTTTCCAGGCCTTGCCTCCCTCCCCTCAGCCCAGATCATTAGCTGTAGCCAATCGGGGCTTAGGGGGTGGGCTGGGGCCGGGAGTAGATGGGAGGGAGCCCCCTCCCTGGCCTGCTGAAGTCGATGTAGGACAGGCAGGGGTTAAGGCTGCCTGCGCTCGCTCAGAGCCTTTTTAGGTTTCCGAGGCCGGGCCCTGCCGGCTCTGGCTCCTGGGCCTGAACCCAGCTGCCGAGCACATGCCGGCGGGGGGCCCGGGCCCCGTGCCCGCCCGGCCACTCGCTCTCCCGCTCTCCTTGGGATCCCTGGGACCGGGCAGCGATGGGGACCTGCCTTCAGCCTCTCCTCCCCGGTGGACGTGCTGGGAGGCTGGGAAACCATTTGCTTTCTCTGGGGGCGGGGAGGGGGGGCGCCCCCAGGAATCGGCAATGAGCATTGGCCCCGTCTTCTCAAGCCTGGGCTGGGGGTGCGGGTGGCAAGAAAGGAGACGAGGGGGTAGAAGCAGGTTGGCCAAGAGCGTGCGAAGGGACCTGAAGCTGGAGGGCTCAGAAACGGCCGGGGCTGGATGCCTCCCCGGGAGGCCCCCTCGGGATGCCGGCAGACCAGAGCCGGGAGTGAAGGCAGGGCCCCCTCGGGGCGGCGTGGGTGGGCTCCTGGAGAACCGGGTCAGGATCCTTTCCCGGTGCCGGGCACCCCACCCTCGGCCCTGCCTCGGCTCCCCGCGCGCCCACCCAGCCCCGAGCGCCCTGTCCCCGTGGGCCAGCCCCTCGTCGGGGCACTGCCCCCTCGCCGCCCGCACTGACCGATGGACACCAGCTTGATGTGCTCGCGCTCGAGGAACTCGAGGGCCACGGACACGTTCTCCAGCTTCATCTGGCGGAAGTTGGGGCGCGGGTGGAACTTGCGGTACATGCGCTTCTGGCTGAGCACCTCGAGCAGCGCGATGAGGCGCAGCCCGTCGCTGAGGTCGCGCTGCAGGTCGGTGAGGCGCTTGCCCACGCACTTGAGGTGCTCGTTGCACCAGCGCGTGAACGTGTTCTGCTGGATCTTCTTCCACGGCGCGTCCTCGGCCAGGTCCTTCTCCGTGGACGGCATGTCGTCCACCTCGTCGCCCAGGCCGAAGCCCGGGGCCTCGGAGTAGCCGCTGTTGTTCATCATGGTGGCGCGGGCTGGGGCGGGGGTTGGGGGCCGGCGGGGCTCGGGCTAGGGGGGGCGCTGTCCGGGACGGGACCCGCGGCTGTGCGCTCCGCGGCTCTGAACTTCTCTCGCGCCCCTGGCTGGCGGGACTCGGGCGGGCCTCCTCGGCTCCTCGGCCGCGCTCTGTCTGTGTGTCTCTCTCTCCCTCCGGGGGCGGAGCGGTGCTCTGGAAAGTGCGGGCCGGGCTGAGGCGGGGGGTTTAAGAAGCCCCCGGGCCGCGTCCCCCCCGCCGAGCCCGCGGCCCCCGGGTCCACGTCAGAGCGCCGGCCTCCCAGGAATGCCGCCCGGCCCGCGGGTGGGGGCCGCGCCGAGCCCGCCGGCCCCGCCTCTCTCCCTCCCTCCCTCCCTCCCCTCCCCCACGCGGCCCTCCATCCTGACTGGGGTCCCGGGTCTGCTGCCCTCACCCCGGGGGAAGGAGGCTCTGGCCCGAGGCCGCCAAGCTGGACAGATGAATAGTGGAGCTGGAAAATTAGGGGGAGTGACGGCTCCCAACACCCCCAAATTAAGCATCGCTAGTCAGAGATGAAATATATGCCCCCCCACACCCTGCAGGACTAAAGAGATGCAAAGGGAAACTGAGGCCAATGGTTCGGCAAAATACTCTGATCGGGTGTTGACAGAATTTTCTGGACTGGCTGGTGGCAGGGCTGTTGACAGGGCCGGGGAGACCTGGCTGCTAGCCCAGGGTATTGTCCACCTGCGGACCGGCAGGGGAAGTGTGTGTGCTTGTGTGTAGATAGACTGAGAGGAAGCGACAACTCCGCGCAGGCTGATTAGGGAGAAGGCCTGGGGTGGGGGTGCTCCACTTTACAGGTAGAAAACTCTCCTCTGCAAGCATTAAAAAAAAAAAAAAAAACCCTCTGCAACTCCAGGGTCCCAGGGGAAAGATGGAGGTTACCCCTGATTCAGTCCCTGTCACCAGTCTGTCTCCGCTCATCCTCTCAGAATGAAGCTGAGCTCAGAAAAGTGTACCCAGTGAGTCACACTGTGCCCCCTCCCCCCAAGTCTGACTCAACTGAGGTGACGCGAGAGGAGGCCGAGCCTCTGCCCCGTACTACCAGGGAGCCCCCTGGGCAGTGTGCCCATTTGGGCCACCGGGCAGATCCTTCCAGTCAGAGGGCAGGTTAACCGGACAAGAGACAGAGAGCCCTGCCCAGAGCAGCCACGGGGAAGTGTGATGGGGGCTGGGGGACATGGAGAGCCCTAGGGCGCCCGCCAGGAAGCCTGGGCAGGACCAGGCTCAGGGTAAGCCAAGGGCAGCTGACATCAGGGAAACTGAGGCACTCAGAGCAGCTGGCCTGGGATGAAGTGAAAAAGTGGTAGAATATACTTACATAAAGAGACTATGTATTCTGAGATTCTGTAGGATAACGTGTATCCCACACCTCCTGGTACCCCTTTTAGGCCAAATTTCCTCCACTTTCCCATCCTTCTGGACCCTTAAGTTTGGGCCCCAACTCAAATTGTGTGATGACTGAAATTGGGCACGTTTCTGGTGAATCATTTGAACTTATTGCTTTTCCCTAACCAAGCCCAGTTAAAAGGGAAGAGATGGTGGGCATCTCTGAGGGCATCGTGAGGGCATAAGTTCAGGAGCTTGGTGGGCGGGGGGCAGCAATAATAGTGAAAGGGCTCCATGAATGATTTCTTTCCCTTCTCATCAGTTAGGGAGGGGGAGGAGGAGAGAAGGGACCAGAAACAGAAAAGGGACCTGCTGTGCGTGACTTTGGAGGTGGGGAGCTCTGGGGGCCCTGAGAGTGACAGGCGAGATATAAATAGCTTGGGCCCCGCGGCTCATGTTCTGTCGGCTGCCTGTGACGAGGTGCTCAGGAATTCCACTCTCCTGTTGGCACCCCCTTGCCTGTCTCCAGAACTCTCGCTCCCCCCATGCCACCCTTGTCCCATGGCCAAGACCAGCCATCAGCCATCAATGCTGTCTGTCTGCTTGAGAGGCTGAGCTCTCCTATGGAGAGATGCCCAGCTCCTGGGGACACATGACATGTAGCTGGGTCTCACAAGGGAACTGTGTGTGTGTGTGTGTGTGTGTGTGTGTGTGTGTAAAAAAGCAGACTTCTGACACCCAACCTTAGGTGCCAGCTTGGGGTTCAATGATGAAGAAACTGGGATATATACATCTGGAAAAGGATGGATCCCTCTCCCTGAGTGCCTAGGGAGAAGAGAGAGGGATAGAGCGGTTTTGCTTGGAGCTGACAGCCTTTTACAAACCCTAAAGGCTCACAATCTTGTTTTGAGGGCGTTCCCCAAAGTCCTCCAGTAAGTTGAGGTTCTCTCTTAAGGTGGTGGGAGTTCAGAGGGAAGCCAGCAAGTGGACAAAAGGCTCCCCTCTCCCGCTTCTTGTTTCCTCTCTTCAGGAGAAGTCTGTGTGCAGCCCCAGGGGAGTGAGTGAATGGTCAGCAGAGGGTGCCCGGTGCCAAGGATAGTTCCCGGCACCCTTCTCACACCTCCCCTCCCCACCCCCACCCCAGAAACCAGAGCCCGTTGCTCTCCAGGATAAATCAGGGCCTGACTCAGGCCCCAGCCAGCCAGTCACAGTCAGCTACCCAGGCGCAGGTTGGTGACTCAGCCCTCAATATAGCCCATGAGCCCGGGCCGGGCCATGAGAACTGGAACAGGCCGTGCACAATGCTGGTCCTGGGGCCTGCCAAGCGGGGGCCCCTCCCGGAGGAGGGCTGACATGCTCCTCTCGGAGCCAGGCAGGGGCTCCTGGAGGGGCTTATGGGGGCTTTCATCAGCTGAGTATTTGGGGGCTTTGCTGCTGTGGCTGCAGACTGTTTATAGACCCCTGACTCACCACCCGCTGACCTGTCTCTGGAGACCAGGTTTGGCCTTTCACCTGGCCCTGCCTTTCCTACCAAGGGGCACTACTTCTCTGCCACCAACGCTGGCCATATTTAACTTGAGAAGCATCTGAGTGAGCCAGTCCTTGTCTGAAAGGCTGTGTCTGAAGATCCTGTGTTTCCATAGTCAACCTGTGATGGCACCAGGTTGGCCAGGCTCCCAGCAGGCACTTTGTTCAGTCTATGATACTGACATGGCCCTGGCCCAGGTATGGTAGGGTTGGGAAGATACCTAGGCTGAATTCCAGCCTCTTTACCTCTGGTTCTATAGCCATGATCAGGAAATGTAACTCTTTGGGGCCTCAGTTTTCTTATCTGCAAAATGGAATTAATAGTACTCTCACAGGGATTTTTTTTTTTTTAATGGGTGAAGATGTGAAAGTAGATAACAGGTAAAGTGATTAGCATGGTGCTGGGCAGTTAATAGGTGATCAGAAAAAACAGTTTGCATCCTCTGCTGGTATCCTGAGGACCGTGTGGGTTCTAGTGAGCTGGGCCCTCCTCACAGCTACCTCTGCCCCGTGTGGCATCCACTGCCAGCATCTTCCTCGGCTCCACTGTTCCCTTCCTTGCATCCTAACACTCCACCTGCCAGAACCAGAGCCAGAGTACTACTTACGATCTTTAGAGCCACCCACCCTGCCCCCCAGTAGCAGCTGGTCATGGACAGAGGTGGCAGGTGGTGTGCCTACCATGTGGCCTGGGAAGGGAAAGCAGAGGGGGACCGGGGTGCAGGGAGAGAGATAGGAAGCAGTTATGCAGAGGGCAGTAGAGGGGGAAGATGGAGGCCCCAGAGGTGTTTCAAGTCCTTGGTTCTATCTGTACCTGGGTCAGGGTGCACAGGTGCCTGCCTGTGACATCCCTGTAGATTTAAAGCTAATTCAAGGGACTGTTTCACATTCAACAGGTAGACCTATTTAATCTACTCTGGTAACAGTGTACCTACAAGACCAGAAAGAATAGAGCCCAAATCAACGAAGAGCACAGTCTTCTAAGATGAGCCCACAGGGACAAGTGTCCTAAAGGGAAGAGCTCTCTATATTTCTAAGCAAAAAGACTGAAGAAAAGGACTACTTCCCTGTCATTGCAGGCTCTGGGTTTGGACCTGGAAAGGATCAGATAAATGTCTTTAACAGGGGCTGACTGCCTTCCAGACCATAGCCTCCATCTTGGCTTCAAATTCGAAGTTAAAGCAATGATACTCAGTGGTGGGTAATCTTCCAGTCCTTCTACCACACATGTTCTCCAGTCAACTGGTGGCTGGACTAAACTGGATAAAAAGCACAGTCTCAACAGCAAGGGGACAGGGTAGCAGGTAGGTTGTGAAGGAATGTCAATTAGGTTACAACTGAGAATACGCAATCTGATATAGTTGAAGGCAGTGCTGCTCAAATTTTATTGTGCATACTAATCAACTGAGGATCTTGTTAAAATGTAGATTCTGTGTCTGGGCTTGAGCTGAGGGCTGAGATTCTACCTTCCTAACGAGTTAACAATGCTCATGCTGCTGCTCCGTGGGCCACACTTTGAGTAGCAAGGGGCCAGTCCCCTCTAAATCCGTCTTCAAAGAGGAGTCACTTAGAGGGAGACCAAAGGGATCTGTGGCACTGCCTTCAATCTGCCTACTTGCAACCCTGTATATAGGGGCTGGTCACCACTTGGGCCCTGACCCCAGGTCTCCTAGGGGTCCCAGTCAGCCTTGCCACCCGTCTGGGCTGCACACAATTTTAAAATGTCCTAATTCTAAATGTCTTTGCTGCTCCCCCAAGGAAAAGACTGTGGAAGAAATGAATTCATTTAGTGCTCAGTAGCGCCCACCGCAGTATGTACTCGATAGTTACGTGCTTTGGATATCTGGAGAAAGAAACAAACTCCTCTGGTATCAGGTGGAAAGGAGGCAGAGAAGAAGAGTCCCAGGAAACCAGCAGTTATGGGGACCATTCTGCCCACTATGGTGTGTGAATACATGTGGGAACTCTATTATTGATTTATGGTTGTGCTGGGTCTCTGCTGTCATGGGTGGGTTTTCTCTAGTGGGGGCGAGGGGTGCTGCTCTTCGTTGTGGTGCACGGCCTTCTCCTTGTGGTGGCTTTTCTTGCTGCAGAGCGTGGGTTCCAGGTGCAGGGGCTGCAGCGTTGAGGCTCGCGGATTCCCGAGCGCAAGCGCAGTAGCTGTGGTGCCTGGGCTTGGTTGCTTCCCTGCACATGGAATCTTCCTGGACCAGGGGTCGGGCCTGTGTCTCCGCGTCGGCAGGCAGGCTCTTATCCTCTGTACTTCCAGGCAAGTCCCTGTGGGCTTTCACGTGGAAACAGCCATGATGAGAACAACCCATCACAAAGGGTTCCACAGGAACGAAGGTCAACAGGAACACTCATCGATTATTCTCATCATTCTGCTTGTTCCCACTGAGACCGACTCAGTCCTCTGCCTTGCTCCAAACTAAAGGAGGCTGACCTTGAAAGACTGTCACCTGGGCACCTCTGCTCTCTAGCCGCTAGTTGGGAACTGGCAGGAGAGAAGAGAGGGTGGAGCAGCACATACACTCCCCATCTCACCATGGCTCTGACAAAGACCACAGCCCCTGTGGCCACTGTGAGTATCTGGCCCACACAGTGTGTGTCTGGCCCACGCCA